>NC_092238.1:18055693-18095693 GCF_036320965.1 Panulirus ornatus
TCTCACACCACCACTACTTGTTTTCACCTCCCCATTTGCGCCCTTCACTGAAGTTCCCATTTGCTCCTTTGTCTTACGCACTTTATTTACCTCCTTCCAGAACATCTTTTTATTCTCCTTAAATTTAATGGTACTCTCTCACCCCACTCTCATTTGCCCTCTTTTTCACCTCTTGCACCTTTCTCTTGACCTCCTGTCTCTTTCTTTTATACATCTCCAACTCAATTGCATTTTTTCCCTGCAAAGATCGTCCAAATGCCTCTCTCTTTTCTTTCACTAATAATCTTACTTCTTCGTCCCACCACTCACTACCCTTTCTAATCAACCCACCTCCCACTCTTCTCATGCCACAAGCATCTTTTGCGCAATCCATCACTGATTCCCTAAATACATCCCATTCGTCCCCCACTACCCTTACTTCCATTGTTCTCACCTTTTTCCATTCTGTACTCAGTCTCTCCTGGTACTTCCTCACACAAGTTTCCTTCCCAAGCTCACTTACTCTCACCACCCTCTTCACCCCAACATTCACTCTTCTTTACTGAAAACCCATACAAATCTTCACCTTAGCCTCCACAAGATAATGATCAGACATCCCTCCAGTTGCACCTCTCAGCACATTAACATCCAAAAGTCTCTCTTTCGCGCGCCTGTCAATTAACACGTAATCCAATAACGCTCTCTGGCCATCTCTCTTACTTACATACGTATACTTATGTATATCTCGCTTTTAAAACCAGGTATTCCTAATCACCAGTCCTTTTTCAGCACATAAATCTACAAGCTCTTCACCATTTCCATTTACAACACTGAACACCCCATGTATACCAATTATTCCCTCAACTGCCACATTACTCACCTTTGCATTCAAATCACCCATCACTATAACCCGGTTTCGTGCATCAAAACCACTAACACACTCATTCAGCTGCTCCCAAAACACTTGCCTCTCATGATCTTTCTTCTCATGCCCAGGTGCATATGCACCAATAATCACCCATCTCTCTCCATCAACTTTCAGTTTACCCATATTAATCGAGAATATACTTTCTTACACTCTATCACATACTCCCACAACTCCTGTTTCAGGAGTACTGCTACTCCTTCCCTTGTTCTTGTCCTCTCACTAACCCCTGACTTTACTCCCAAGACATTCCCAAACCACTCTTCCCCTTTACCCTTGATCTTCGTTTCACTCAGAGCCAAAACATCCAGGTTTCTTTCCTCAAACATACAACCTATCTCTCCTTTTTTCACATCTTGGTTACATCCACATACATTTAGACACCCCAGTCTGAGCCTTCGAGGAGGATGAGCACTCCCCGCGTGACTCCTTCTTCTGTTTCCCATTTTAGAAAGTTAAAAATACAAGGAGTTAAAAATATATATATATATATATATATATATATATATATATATATATATATATTTATATATATATATATATATATATATATATATATATATATATATATATATATATATATATATATATATATATATGTATATACGTATATTATTTATTTTATCTTTTCATTATAATTTGTCGCTGTCTCCCGCGTTAACGAGGTAGCGCAAGGAAACAGACGAAAGAATGGCCCAACCCACACACACACGCACATATACATACCAATATATTTCAACGTATGCATACATATACATGCACAGACATATACATATATACACATGTGCATAATTCATACTTGCTGCCTTTTTTCATTTCCGTCGCCACCCTGCCACACATGAAATGACAACTCCTTCCCCCCTCATGCGTGCGAGGCAGCACTAGGAAAAGACAACAAAGGCCACATTCGTTCACACTCAGTCTCCAGCTGTCATGTATAATGCACCAAAACCACAGCTCCCTTTCCACATCCAGGCCCCACAAAACTTTCCATGGTTTACCCCAGACGCTTCACGTGCCCTTGTTCAGTCCATACATATATATATATATATATATATATATATATATATATATATATATATATATATATATATATATATATATATATATATATATATCTTTCTTTTTCTTTCATACTATTCGCCATTTCCGGCGTCAGCGAGGTAGCGTTAAGAACAGAGGACTGGGCCTCTGAGGAAACATCCTCATCCAGCCCCCTTCTCTGTTCCTTCCTTTGGAAAAAAAAAAAAAAAGAGAGGGGAGGATTTCCAGCCCCCCGCTCCCTTCCCTTTTAGTCGCTTTCTACGACACTGAGGGAATACGTGGGAAGTATTCTTTCTCTCCTATCCCCAGGGAATATATACATATATATATATATATATATATATATATATATATATATATATATATATATATATATATATATATATATATATATATATATATATATATATATATATATTATATATATATATATATATATATATATATATATATATATATATATATATATATATATGTATATATGTGTGTGTGTGTGTGTGTGTGTGTGTGTGTGTATGTGTGTGTGTGTAAAACAAACTTTAATATGTATTTTCTGGTAGTGACCTGCATCGTGAATATATCGCCAGGAGGCCACAGGTTGAGCATATTGCTCGTGTATACGGGACAGAGCTGGAGGCCTCACAGTGGTAAAGTATCTTTTCGTCCAGATGTCACGTGTTGCAGACGTAACACATCTGACGTGGTCAGTGAAAGGCAGCACCCTCAGTGACTGTTGGCAATGGTCGGAGTCTTGTAAACTTTTGTCGTTTCCTGTGCGCGTGTGTTTGTGTGTGTGTGTGTGTGTGTGTGTGTGTGTGTGTGTGTGTGTTGCTTATACTAGTATGTCTTTGGTTATGAAATATCTGTAGTGTGTTAAGATGTCCCGAGTAATCCATAAGGCCTTCAAGAATGATCATAGGTTACATGTTCTAAATGTTGAAATGGTTAGTCTACAGCGGCTGGTTTACATCGGTTAGTCTACAGCGGTTGGTTTACAGCGGTTGGTTTACACCGGATAGTCTACAACGGTTGGTTTACATCGGTTAGTCTACAACGGTTGGTTTACATTGGTTAGTCTACAACGGTTGATTTACATCGGTTGGTCTACAGCGGTTGGTTTACAGTGGTTGATCTACCACGGTTGGTCTGCAGCGGTTAGTCTACAGCGGTTGGTTTACAGTGGTTGATCTACCACGGTTGGTCTGCAGCGGTTGGTCTACAGCGGTTGGTTTACATCGGTTGGTTTACTTGTTATTCATTAAATTTCTTTTCGTCTGGAAGTCAAGTGTTGACCTTGATGGGTTCGTTCATCAGGACTTCATTACCGAGTATAAGGCCTTCACGACACAAGACTCGGGTTATAAGAACGGCCGAGTGTAGTGAGGCGTCTGGCCCCAGAACCGTCAGGGACCAGGCCAGGCTAGGGCGTGACCGGCATCCACTTCTGTCCAACTGTAAAGTCGGAGGACAGATGGTAACGCCGGGAAGATGGCATTAGGGAAGGACAGTCACAAATGCTTCGATCGTTGGAAGATGGTTTGTTAGGTTGACGTGTGGAGCCACGCCCGTTGTCCCTAACGGGGCGGGCGGGTGGGGCCGCGCCCGTCAGGGACGTTAACGTGGCTCTGCTACACCTCAGATTCCGGGCCAGCCACACTTTGGGCATTACGGATTCTGTCGTGAGGGAGGCCTTGGCTTCTCACTGGCCGGAATCCGGATTCCTGAGCTTTCTCTGGTGCTGGTGGCGCCAGCCAGTCCAGAGGAGGAGGAGGAGGAGGAGGAGGCCTATCTCCCGGCCGCCGACCCACACCGTCATTACCGGCCCCGCGGCCACCCACACCCCCAGCGCCACCCACCGTCGTCGACAAAGCGACAGGTTCTTTGTTTTCACGGTCGGTAAGGATGGCGGGAGTACGTATGACGTCATGGGTGTCATTGGCCGTGCTGGGCACTTCACCTCCCGGCTGATGATACCACATGATGAGGACTGGAATGTCACACCTGTAGTTATCCTTCATACCGTGAGGTGAGCGGGTGAGGGTGATGGCGCCAGGCAGGCCAGACGTAATTGGTGTCGTCGTGCCCGGGTATGTTATCAGCGGGCGGCCAGGGTCCCCAGCTTGCCCGTGAGACAGACCCCTCCCCAGTCCCCCCTCCCACCCACCCAGCCCATCAGAGTACGGTAGTGGGGAGGTCGTTGTGCATTCCTCGGTCACTCTGGTGTTGGCCTTACCTTATCTGGCGGAGGCAGGTAGCCTGGGGGACCCTCTTGCGGGACCTCATCCCAGCCAGCAGCAGCCAAGTCTCAGGAAGATTTTGTTTCTGTACAAATTTGGTACAGTTTAGGGAGTCACCCTGGAAGCTCTGTGACCTGGAGAGTGTGTGACCCTGAACAGGACGTGTCCCTGGCAGGTGTGTAGCCCTGGAGAGGATGTGTCCCTGGAAGGTGTATGACCGTGGAGAACATGTGTCCCTGGCAGGTGTGTGACCCTGGACAGGACGTGTCCATGGAAGGTGTAACCCTGGAGAACATGTGTCCTTGGAAGGTGTGTGACCCTGGACAGGACGTGTCTCTGGAAGGTGTGTGACCCTGGAGAGGACGTGTCCCTGGAAGGTGTGTGACCCTGGAGAGGACATGTCCCTGGAAGGTGTATGACCCTGGAGAACATGTGTCCCTGGAAGGTGTGTGACCCTGGAGAGGACATGTCCCTGGAAGGTGTGTGACCCTGGAGAGGACGTGTCCCTGGAAGGTGTATGACCCTGGAGAACATGTGTCCCTGGAAGCTGTGTGATCCTGGAGAACATGTGTCCCTGGAAGGTGTGTGACCCTGGAGAGGACATGTCCCTGGAAGGTGTGTGACCCTGGAGAGGACATGTCCCTGGAAGGTGTATGACCCTGGAGAACATGTGTCCCTGGAAGCTGTGTGACCCTGGAGAACATGTGTCCCTGGAGGGTGTGTGACCCTGGAGAGGACATGTCCCTGGAAGGTGTGTGACCCTGGAGAGGACGTGTCCCTGGAAGGTGTGTGACCCTGGGGAGAACGTGTCCCTGGAAGGTGTATGACCCTGGAGAACATGTGTCCCTGGAAGGTGTGTTACCCTGGAGGTGATGTGTCCCTGGAAGGTGTGTGACCCTGGAGAGGACATGTCCCTGGAAGGTATGTGACCCTGGAGAGGACGTGTCCCTGGAAGGTGTGTGACCCTGGGGAGAACGTGTCCCTGGAAGGTGTATGACCCTGGAGAACATGTGTCCCTGGAAGGTGTGTGACCCTGGAGAGGACATGTCCCTGGAAGGTGTGTGACCCTGGAGAGAATGTGTCCCTGGAAGGTGTGTTACCCTGGAGAGGACGTGTCCTTGGAAGGTGTGTGACCCTAAAGAGGACGCGTTCCTAGAAAGTGTGACCCTGGAGAGGACGTGCCCTGGAAGGTGTGTGACCCTGGAAAGGACGTGTCCCTGGAATGTATGTGACCCTGGAGAGGACGTGCCCTGGAAGGTGTGTGACCCTGGAGAGGATGTGTCCCTGGAATGTATGTGACCCTGGAGAGGACGTGTCCCTGGAAGGTGTGTGACCCTGGAGAGGATGTGTCCCTGGAATGTATGTGACCCTGGAGAGGACGTGCCCTGGAAGGTGTGTGACCCTGGAGAGGATGTGTCCCTGGAATGTATGTGACCCTGGAGAGGACGTGTCCCTGGAAGGTGTGTGACCCTGGAGATGATGTGATCACGGCGAGGAGGGTGACCGGCAGAGGGGCAGACGAACTCCCTGCACCAGTGCTCACACCGCCGGTGGCGGCCACACGACTCGCGTCTGGAAAATTACTGCCAAAATGGTTGAATTATTTGATGTTTTCCCTCATGATTTATGTGACGACGAGTAACCCAGCCCAAGACCTGCAGGCAGGTGTCCTGCAACAGTCTTACTTAGAAATAATGTCCTAGACCATCCTCCTTTGTTGTATATCTATACAACGTAAGTAGACACTACAGGTATTATGGTGTAGGGTGGGTGGTGTCTGCTGGTGTAGGGAGGGTGGTGTCTGCTGGCTAGAGACAACAGGTATCATGGTGTAGGGTGGGTGGTGTCTGCTGGTGTAGGGTGGGTGGTGTCTGCTGGCTCTTGTGTCTAGCTGCTGATATTCGGGTCCAGGTGGAGGTAGATGAACTCAGAGATAGAAACATTTTCTTTTTGTGCTCGTGACTGGAAGGCCGGTTGTTTGGGGAGTTGATCTAGCGGAGGAACTTGGCGAGCTCTTGCGAGTTGGGTGAGGGAGGTGAAGGGTAGTGCGTCCTGTGGCTCTGACTAGGTCTTCCACCGTCAGGCAAGGAAGGTAAACAAGTTAAATGACTCTGGTGAACTAAAAGAAAGATGATCAATATTTCATGGCTATAACTAAGTGAGAGAAGCAAGACAAAACAGCAGTTTTGTATGCGAGCTTGATTATGTTTTTCTTACATTTACATCGGTCTAGATGAGTATTGTGTTGGGGGAGCGAGAGTCACTACCAAGTGGTATGGTAAGGACAGTGACCAGGTCAGCTGGAATCAAGTTATATTGTTGCTGGAACTCGAGGAGATCCACCACTTTGTCCTGACTTATTGTTGTTCTCTGGAAACACACACGGAGAGAACATGTTCTCGTGTAATAAGCCATCTGTGCCGTGCAGGGAGTTATACACTCGTGAAGACCCAGCTATCAAACACTTGTATATTTCCAGAATTCACAGTTTATTCGCTAGTCTGTCTCAGCCATCAAGCACGCTTACATCAAAACAACATTCTACATTCTTTCGAAGTAGTTTCTCGCGCAGCTTCGTGTAGTAACCTCTGATTTCACTGAAGACCAGTTCTCTGTCGTCATCAACCGACTAACTGTTAGGTAGCTGAAGGCTGTCATCAGGGCCCCTCTCTGTCTTCTCTCCTTCATGGTGGACAGCTTGGCAACCCTCAGCTTCTGCTGTAGCTCATCCGTCTCGATTCTGGTACACCATCACACATGCTTTCCTCTGGAGCCACTCACTCAATTACACTAAACTGTATTTTGCAAGTGGTGACCGGACTGGTAAGTTTCGTTCCATGTTGTAAATAGCTTACCAAACATAACTTAACATTACTTAGATGTTATGTTGACCATCAGACACTTTGTGTGTCAGTGTTGGTTTGAGTTGGTCGATTTCCTTATATCCGTCTGTCTCTATAACTCGAAAACAACCAGAAATCTGACTTACTCTTGACATTGTTCCGCCACGTATATTCGACCAACCTCCTGCTTGACAGTAGGTACAATAGTGTTGTTGTACAACGTCAACATTATTGTTAACATTAGATATGTCTGTGACGAAGGTAAACAATGAGACGGGAGGCTTCTACAGCCACAGGTCAAGACAGACAGCAGCAAAGTTGCCTTACACTTGCCCAGCCAGACAGTCATTAAGTGGGAAATCTTTTGAAACGTAAGTAAGGCAGGTCAGCATGCCGGGCAGGTCAGCACACCGTGGAGGTCAGCATGCCGGGCAGGTCAGCATGCCTGGCAGGTCAGCACACCGGGCAGGTCAGCATGCCGGGCAGGTCAGCACACCGTGCAGGTCAGCACACCGTGCAGGTCAGCATGCCGGGCAGGTCAGCACACCGTGCAGGTCAGCATGCCGGGCAGGTCAGCATGCCGGGCAGGTCAGCATGCCGGGCAGGTCAGCACACCGTGCAGGTCAGCATGCCGGGCAGGTCAGCACACCGTGCAGGTCAGCATGCCGGGCAGGTCAGTCATCACAGCTGTATACATACATCGTTAACGGCCTACCTCTCCCTCCCTCGTGGAGGTCACTTACAGACGTGAGGACTCAAGTGTTGAAGGTCACATGATGTAAGGCTGTTCCTGCCAATAAATGAGATGTGACTAACACCCCTCCTGACACTGAGGGTAGCGCACACCTCTTACGTTCTTCTGATGCCTAGTTTTATCAGGTACTGGTGGATGGTGGCACTGGTGGATGGTGGTACTGGTGGATGGTGGTACTGGTGGATGGTGGCACTGGTGGATGGTGGTACTGGTGGATGGTGGCACTGGTGGATGGTGGCACTGGTGGATGGTGACACTGGTGGATGGTGGTACTGGTGGATGGTGACACTGGTGGATGGTGGCACTGGTGGATGGTGGTACTGGTGGATGGTGGCACTGGTGGATGGTGACACTGGTGGATGGTGGTACTGGTGGATGGTGACACTGGTGGATGGTGACACTGGTGGATGGTGGTACTGGTGGATGGTGGTACTGGTGGATGGTGGCACTGGTGGATGGTGGTACTGGTGGATGGTGGCACTGGTGGATGGTGGCACTGGTGGATGGTGGTACTGGTGGATGGTGGCACTGATGGATGGTGACACTGGTGGATGGTGGTACTGGTGGATGGTGGCACTGGTGGATGGTGACACTGGTGGATGGTGGTACTGGTGGATGGTGGCACTGGTGGATGGTGGTACTGGTGGATGGTGGCACTGGTGGATGGTGGTACTGGTGGATGGTGGCACTGGTGGATGGTGACACTGGTGGATGGTGGTACTGGTGGATGGTGGCACTGGTGGATATGGGTACTGGTGGATGGTGGTACTGGTGGATGGTGGTACTGGTGGATGGTTTCACTGGTGGATGAAGGTACTGGTGGATGGTGGTACTGGTGGATGGTGGTACTGATGAATGAAGGTACTGGTGGATGGTGGTACTGGTGGATGAAGGAACTGGTGGATGAAGGTACTGGTGGAAGGTGGTACTGGTGGATGGTGGTACTTGTGGATGGTGGTACTCGTGGATGGTGGTACTGGTGGATGAAGGTACTGGTGGATGGTAGTACTGGTGGATGGTGGCACTGGTGGATGAAGGTACTGGTGGATGGTGGTACTGGTGGATGGTGGCACTGGTGGATGATGGTACTGGTGGATGAAGGTACTGGTGGATGGTGGTACTGGTGGATGGTGGTACTGGCGGATGAAGGTACTGGTGGATGGTGGTACTGGTGGATGGTGGCACTGGTGGATGATGGTACTGGTGGATGAAGGTTCTGGTGGATGATGGTACTGGTGGATGGTGGTACTGGTGGATGGTGGTACTGGTGGATGAAGGTACTGGTGGATGAAGGTACTGGTGGATGGTGGTACTGGTGGATGGTGGTACTGGTGGAGGAAGGTACTGGTGGATGGTGGTACTGGTGGATGGTTGTACTGGCGGATGGTGGTTAATGGTGGATGAAGGTACTGGGGATACTGGTACTGGTGGATGATTGTACTGGTGGATGAAGGTACTGGTGGATGGTGGTACTGGTGGATGGTGGTACTGGTGGATATAGGCACTGGTGGATGGTGGTACTGGTGGATGGTGGTACTGGTGGATGGTGGTACTGGTGCATGAAGGTACTGGTGGATGAAGGTACTGGTGGATGGCGGTACTGGTGAATGAAGGTACTGGTGGATGAAGGTACTGGTGGATGGCGGTACTGGTGAATGAAGGTACTGGTGAATGAAGGTACTGGTGGATGAAGGTACTGGTGAATGGTGGTACTGGTGGATGAAGGTACTGGTGGATGGTGGTACTGGTGGATGGTGGTACTGGTGGATGGTGGTACTGGTGAATGAAGGTACTAGTGGATGGTGGTACTGGTGGATGGTGGTACTGGTGGATGTAGGTACTGGTGGAAGGTGGTACTGGTGGATGGTGGTACTGGTGGATGGTGGTACTGGTGGATGTTGGTACTGATGGATGTAGGTACTGGTGGAAGGTGGTACTGGTGGATGGTGTTACTGGTGGGTGGTGGTACTGGTGGATGGTGGTACTGGTGGATGGTGGTACTGGTGGATGGTGTTACTGGTGGGTGGTGGTACTAGTGGATGGTGGTACTGGTGAATGAAGGTACTGATGGATGGTGGTACTGGTGGATGGTGGTACTGGTGGATGTAGGTACTGGTGGATGTGGGTACTGGTGGATGTAGGTACTGGTGGAAGGTGGTACTGGTGGATGGTGTTACTGGTGGGTGGTGGTACTGGTGGATGGTGGTACTGGTGGATGGAGGTACTGGTGGATGGTGTTACTGGTGGGTGGTGGTACTAGTGGATGGTGGTACTGGTGAATGAAGGTACTGATGGATGGTGGTACTGGTGGATGGTGGTACTGGTGCATGTAGGTACTGGTGGATGTAGGTACTGGTGGATGGTGGTGCTGGTGGATGAAGGTACTGGCGGATGAAGGTACTGGTGGAAGGTGGTACTGGTGGATGAAGGAACTGGTGGACGAAGGTACTGGTGGAAGGTGGTACTGGTGGATGAAGGTGCTGGTTGATGAAGGTACTAGTGGAAGGTGGTAATGGTGGATGGTGGTACTGGTGGATAGGGGTACTGGTAGATGGTGGTGCTGGTTGATGGTGGTACTGGTGGATAGAGGTACTGGTGGATAAAGGTACTGGTGGAAGGTGGTACTGGTGGATGGTGGTACTGGTGGATGAAGGTACTGGTGGATGAAGGTACTGGTGGATGGTGGTACTGGTGGATGATGGTACTTGTGGATGGTGGTAGTCGTGGATGGTGTTACTGGTGGATGTTGGTACTGGCGGATGGTGGTACTGGTGGATGTAGGTACAGGTGAATGTAGGTATTGGTGGATGGTGGTACTGGTGGATGATGGTACTTGTGGATGAAGGTACTGGTGGATGGTGGTACTGGTAGATGAAGGTACTGGTGGATGAAGGTACTGGTGGAAGGTGGTACTGGTGGATGGTGGTACTGGTGGATGGGGTACTGGTGGATGAAGGTACTATTGGATAAAGGCACTGGTGGAAGGTGGTACTGGTGGATGGTGGTACTGGTGGATGAAGGTACTGGTGGATGAAGGTACTGGTGGAAGGTGGTACTGGTGGATGGTGGTACTGGTGGATGTAGGTACAGGTGAATGTAGGTATTGGTGGATGGTGGTACTGGTGGATGATGGTACTTGTGGATGGTGGTAGTCGTGGATGGTGTTACTGGTGGATGTTGGTACTGGCGGATGGTGGTACTGGTGGATGTAGGTACAGGTGAATGTAGGTATTGGTGGATGGTGGTACTGGTGGATGATGGTACTTGTGGATGGTGATTAGTGGTGGATGGTGTTATTGGTGGATGGTGGTACTGGCGGATGGTGGTACTGGCGGATGGTGGTACTGGTGGATGGCGGTGCTGGTGGATGGTGGTACTGGTGGATGAAGGTACTAGTGAATGGTGGTACTGGTGGATGGTGGTACTGGTGGATGGTGGTACTGTTGTTGAAGGTATTGGTGGATGGTGGTGCTGGTGGATGGTGGTACTGGTGGATGAAGGTACTAGTGAATGGTGGTACTGATGGATGGTGGTACTGGTGGATGGTGGTACTGTTGTTGAAGGTATTGGTGGATGGTGGTACTGGTGGATGGTGGTACTGTTGTTGAAGGTATTGGTGGATGGCGGTGTGGTGGATGGTGGTACTGGTGGATGAAGGTACTAGTGAATGGTGGTACTGGTGGATGGTGGTACTGTTGTTGAAGGTATTGGTGGATGGTGGTGCTGGTAGATGAAGGTACTGGTAGATGTAGGTACTAGTGGATGAAGGTACTTGTGGATGATGGTACTGGTGGATGAAAGTACTGGTGGATGGTGGTACTGGTGGATGTGGGCACTGGAGGATGGTGGTACTGGTGGATGAAGGTACTGGTGGCTAGTGGTACTAGTGAATGGTGGTGCTAATGGATATAGGTACTGGTGAATATAGGTACTGGTTGATGGTGGTAGTGTTGGATGGTGGTACTTTTAGATGAAGGTACTGGTGAATGGTGGTACTGGAGAATGGTGGTACTGGTGGATATAGGTACTGGTGGATGTAGGTACTGATGGATGAAGGTACTGGTGAATGGTGGTACTGGAGAATGGTGGTACTGGTGGATGTAGGTACTGGTGGATGAAGGTACTGGTGGATGTAGGTACTGGTGGATGAAGGTACTGGTGGATGGTGGTACTGGTGGATGTTTGTACTGGAGCATGGTGGTACTGGTGAATGTAGGTACTGGTGGATGAAGGTACTGGTGGATGGTGGTTCTGGTGGATGGTGGTACTGGTGGATGAAGGTACTGATGGATGGTGGTACTGGTGGATGATGGTACCGGTGGATGGTAGTACTAGTGGATGGTGGTACTGGAGGATGTAGGTACTGGTGGATGAAGATACTGGTGGATGGTGGTAGTGGAAGATGTAGGTACAGGTGGATGTAGGCACTGGTGGATGATGGTATAGGTGGATGATGGTATTGGTGGATGGTGGTATTGTGGATGGTGGTACTGGTGGATGAAGGTACTGGTGGATGGTGGTACTGGTGGTTGAAGGTACTTGTGGATGATGGTACTGGTGGATGGTGGTACAGGTGGATGGTGGCACTGGTGGATGGTGATACTGGTGGATGAAGGCACTGGTGGACGGTGGTACTGGTGGATGACGGTACAGGTGGATTGGGGAACTGGTGGATGTAGGTACTGGTGGATGATGGTACTGGTGAATGAGGGTACTGTTAGATGGTGGTACTGATGGATGGTGGTACAGGTGGATGAAGGCACCGGTGGATGTATATACTGGTGGATTAAGGTACCGGTGGATGGTGGTACTGGTGGATATAGGTACTGGTGGATGGTGGTACTGGTAGATGGTGGTACTAGTGGATGTAGGCACTGGTAGATGGTGATACTGGTAGATGAATGTGCTGGTGGATGGTAGTATTGGTGGATGGTGGTGCTGATGGATATAGGTACTGGTGGATATAGGTACTGGTGGATATTGGTACTGGTGGATGGTTGTACTGGCGGATGGTGATACTGGTAGATGAAGGTACTGGTGGATGTAGGTACTAGTGGATGAAGGTACTGGTGGATGAAGGTACTGGTGGATGGTGGTACTGTTGGATGTAGGTACTGGTGGATGAAGGTATTGGTGGATGTCGGTACTAGTGGATGAAGGTACTGGTGGATGGTGGTACTGGTGGATGTAGGTACTGGTGGATGAAGGTACTGGTGGATGGTGGTACTGTTTGATGAAGGTACTGGTGGACGAAGGCACTGGTGGATGGTGGTAGTGGTGGGTGGTGGTACTGGTTGATGAAGTTACTGGTGGAGAGTGGTACTGGTGGATGTAGGTACTGGTGGATGAAGGTACTGGTGGATGGTGGTAGTGGTGGATGTAGGTAGTGGTGGAATGCGGTACTGGTGGATGGTGGTACTGTTGGATGTAGGTACTGGTGGATGGTGATACTGGTGGATGAAGGTACTGGTGGATGGTGGTATTGGTGGTTGAAGGTACTGGTGGATAGTAGTACTGGTCTAAGTAGGTACTGGTGAATGGTGGTACTGGTGAATGGTGGTACTGGTGTATGGTGGTACTGGTGGATGGTGATACTGGTGGATGTAGGTACTGGTCCATGGTGGTACTGGTGGATGTAGGTATTGGTGGATGGTGGTACTGGTGGATGAAGGTGCTGGTGGAAGGTGGTACTGGTGGATGGTTTTACTGGTGGATGTAGTTACTGGTGGAAGGTGGTACTGGTGGATGAAGGTACTGGTGGATGGTTTTACTGGTGGATGTAGGTACTGGTGGATGGTGGTACTGGGGATGTAGGTTCTGGTGAATGAAGGTACGGGCGGATGATGGTTCTGGTGGATGGTGGTTCTGGTGGATGAAGTTACTGGTGAATGATGGTAGTGGTGGATGGTGGTACTGGTGGATGATGGTACTGGTGGACCCCTACCCGTATCATCATTGCTGAAGACTATACGTAAGTATGAGAATCATGACCAAAACAGGAAGACTAAGTAAGGTCTCACAAAAGGGTAATACTGGCAAGTTTTATTCACCAATGGTTCTTCATGTAGAACATTGTAAAAATGCTTTTATGCTAGAAAGTCTTCTTACAATGTTCAACCTAAAGAACTGTTTGTGTTTACAATGTTCAGCATAAGAACCATTTGTAAACAAAAACTTGTTCGTTTTACCCTTTTTTGAGAACATGCGTATTGTTCTTGCTGAGATAACTTTCTTTAAACATTCATATATAATCTACAGCAATAGTAACATGTTTAGGGGAAGTCTTATCAGAAATTCTGCACCTTCTCACAGGGGTTATGTGTGCAATATCCCGTTTAAAGAGTGTGATCATTTTCACATTGATCAACCTGGTAAGGTTCTTAATATCAGGGTTAAAAGAACTTCAGAATAGTGTGGGGTATGGTTACGTATCTTCTGCACTATCTATCGACCTTAAAGGCTTAGGTCATCAAATTGACTGGATCACCGTTAAGGTTATCATAAACAATAACTTATTAATGGTTAGAAATGTTCAACCGTCCCTTACCAAACATATTATAGATATCATTATGAATCAAAATGTTGGTTTATATAATTTGCATAATTCTCTTTGTAATAAGGATATGTGAATATATTCGATCTTGGCTGTTGATGGTTTGTATGATATATAAATATATATATATATATATATATATATATATATATATATATATATATATATATATATATATATATATATATATATATATATATATATATATATATATATTGTATGTAGCATTTATGGATCTGGAGAAGGCATATGATAGAGTTGATAGAGATGCTCTGTGGAAGGTGTTAAGAATATATGGTGTGGGAGGCAAGTTGTTAGAAGCAGTGAAAAGTTTTTATCGAGGATGTAAGGCATTTGTACGTGTAGGAAGAGAGGAAAGTGATTGGTTCTCAGTGAATGTAGGTTTGCGGCAGGGGTGTATGATGTCTCCATGGTTGTTTAATTTGTTTATGGATGGGGTTGTTAGGGAGGTGAATGCAAGAGTTTTGGAAAGAGAGGCAAGTATGAAGTCTGTTGGGGATGAGAGAGCTTGGGAAGTAAGTCAGTTGTTGTTCGCTGATGATACAGCGCTGGTGGCTGATTCATGTGAGAAACTGCAGAAGCTGGTGATTGACTTTGGTAAAGTGTGTGAAAGAAGAAAGTTAAGAGTAAATGTGAATAAGAGCAAGGTTATAAGGTACAGTAGGGTTCAGGGTCAATTCAATTGGGAGGTAAGTTTGAATGGAGTAAAACTGGAGGAAGTAAAGTGTCTTAGATATCTGGGAGTGGATCTGGCAGCGGATGGAACCATGGAAGCGGAAGTGGATCATAGGGTGGGGGAGGGGGCGAAAATTCTGGGAGCCTTGAAGAATGTGTGGAAGTCAAGAACATTATCTCGGAAAGCAAAAATGGGTATGTTTGTAGGAACAGTGGTTCCAACAATGTTGTATGGATGCGAGGCGTGGGCTATGGATAGAGTTGTGCGCAGGAGGATGGATGTGCTGGAAATGAGATGTTTGAGGACAATGTGGTGTGAGGTGGTTTGATCGAGTAAGTAACGTAAGTGTAAGAGAGATGTGTGGAAATAAAAAGAGCGTGGTTGAGAGAGCAGAAGAGGGTGTTTTGAAATGGTTTGGGCACATGGAGAGAATGAGTGAGGAAAGATTGACCAAGAGGATATATGTGTCGGAGGTGGAGGGAACGAGGAGAAGTGGGAGACCAAATTGGAGGTGGAAAAATGGAGTGAAAAAGATTTTGTGTGATCGGGGCCTGAACATGCAGGAGGGTGAAAGGAGGGCAAGGAACAGAGTGAATTGGATCGATGTGGTATACCGGGGTTGACGTGCTGTCAGTGGATTGAATCAAGGCATGTGAAGCGTCTGGGGTAAACCATGGAAAGCTGTGTAGGTATGTATATTTGCGTGTGTGGACGTATGTATATACATGTGTATGGGGGTGGGTTGGGCCATTTCTTTCGTCTGTTTCCTTGCGCTACCTCGCAAACGCGGGAGACAGCGACAAAGAAAAAAAAAAAAAAAAAAGAAAAAATATATATGTATATATATATATATATATATATATATATATTATCTATTTTGCTTTGTCACTGTCTCTCGCGTTAGCGAGGTAGCGCAAGCAAACAAACGAAAGAAATGGCCCAACCCACCCACATACACAGGTATATACATACACGTCCATACACCCAAATATACATACCTATACATCTCAACGTATACATATATATACACACACAGACATATACATATATACACATGTACATAATTCATACTGTCTGCCTTTATTCATTCCCATTCGCCACCCCGCCACACATGAAATAACAACCCCCTCCCCCTAAATGTGCGCGAGGTAGCGCTAGGAAAAGAAAACAAAGGCCACATTCGTTCACACTCAGTCTCTAGCTAGTCATGTAATAATGCACCGAAACCACAGCTCCCTTTCCACATCCAGGCCCCACACAACTTTCCATGGTTTACCCCAGACGCGTCACATGCCCTGGTTCAATCCATTGACAGCACGTCGACGCCAGTATACCACATCGTTCCAATTCACTCTATTCCTTGCACGCCTTTCACCCTCCTGCATGTTCTGGCCTCTATCACTCGAAATCTTTTTCACTCCACCTTTCCGCCTCCAATGTGGTCTTCCACTTCTCTTCGCTCCCTCCACCTCTGACACATATATCCTCTTGGTCAGTCTTTCCTCACTCATTCTCTCCATGTGACCAAACCATTTCAAAACACCATCTTCTGCTCTCTCAACCACCCTCTTTTTATTACCACACATCTCTCTTATCCTTTCATTATTTACTCGATCAAACCATCTCACACCACATATTGTCCTCAAACATCTCATTTCCAGCACATCCACCCTCCTCCGCACAATATCCATAGCCCACGCCTCGCAACCATATAACATTGCTGGAACACTATTCTTTCAAACATACCCATTTTTGCTTTCCGAGATAATGTTCTCGACTTCCAAACATTCTTCAACGCTCCCAGAATTTTCGCCCCCTCCTCCACCCTATGATTCACTTTCGCTTCCATGGTTCCATCCGCTGCCGAATCCACTCCCAGATCTAACACACCACACATTGTCCTCAAACATCTCATTTCCAGCACATCCACCCTCCTGCGCACAACTTTATCCATAGCCCACGCCTCGCAACCATACAACATTGTTGGAACCACTATTCCTTCAAACATACCCATTTTTGCTTTCCGAGATAATGTTCTCGACTTCCACACATTCTTCAAGGCTCCCAGGATTTTCGCCCCCTCCCCCACCCTATGATTCACTTCCGCTTCCATGGTTCCATTCGCTGCCAGATCCACTCCCAGATATCTAAAACACTTTACTTCCTCCAGTTTTTCTCCATTCAAACTCACCTCCCAATTGACTTGACCCTCAACCCTACTGTACCTAATAACCTTGCTCTTATTCACATTTACTCTTAACTTTCTTCTTTCACACACTTTACCAAACTCAGTCACCAGCCTTTGCAGTTTCTCACACGAATCAGCCACCAGCGCTGTATCATCAGCGAACAACAACTGACTCACTTCCCAAGCTCTCTCATCCCCAATAGACTTCATACTTGCCCCTCCTTCCAAAACTCTTGCATTCAGCTCCCTAACAACCCCATCCATAAACAAATTAAACAACCATGGAGACATCACACACCCCTGCCGCAAACCTACATTCACTGAGAACCAATCACTTTCCTCTCTTCCTACACGTACACATGCCTTACATCCTCGATAAAAACTTTTCACTGCTTCTAACAACTTGCCTCCCTCACCATATATTCTTAATACCTTCCACAGAGCATCTCTATCAACTCTATCATATGCCTTCTCCAGATCCATAAATGCTACATACAAATCCATTTGCTTTTCTAAGTATTTCTCGCATACATTCTTCAAAGCAAACACCTGATCCACACATCCTCTACCACTTCTGAAACCACACTGCTCTTCCCCAATCTGATGCTCTGTACATGCCTTCACCCTCTCAATCAATACCCTCCCATATAATTTACCAGGAATACTGAACAAACTTATACCTCTGTAATTTGAGCACTCACTCTTATCCCCTTTGCCTTTGTATAATGGCACTATGCACGCATTCCGCCAATCCTCAGGCACCTCACCATGAGTCATACATACATTGAATAACCTTACCAACTAGTCAACAATACAGTCACCCCCTTTTCTAATAAATTTCACTGCAATTCCATCCAAACCCGCTGCCTTGCCGGCTTTCATCTTCCGCAAAGCTTTTACTACCTCTTCTCTGTTTGCCAAATCATTTTCCCTAACCCTCTCACTTTGCACACCACCTCGACCAAAACACCCTATATCTGCCACTCTATCATCAAACACATTCAACAAACCTTCAAAATACTCACTCCATCTCCTTCTCACATCACCACTACTTGTTATCACCTCCCCATTTGCGCCCTCCACTGAAGTTCCCATTTGCTCACTTGTCTTACGCACTTTATATATATATATATATATATATATATAGGAAAGGGTCGCGATTTGCGCGTGATCAAGATATTCCTATGAGTCTACGGGGAAAATGAAACACGATAAGTTCCCAAGTGCACTTTCTGTAATAATCACGTCATCAGGGGAGACACAAGAGAGAAATATAAGTCAGTTGATATACATCGAAGAGACGAAGCTAGGACGCCATTTGGTAAACATGCGATTATCCAAAACATACAACGTGCGTTCATAAACTCATCATTTTACAAATTTTATCAAGAATAAAGTTATCTAATTTGAATAGACCATCACTAATATTAAGATTATAATACACAATATCCGCACCTGGTCTCCAAGGTAAGAAGCCTCTGGTCGATAGATTAATGTAGGTAAGGGAAGTCGGCAAGTTAGATCCGCAACTTTGGGACAAGGATTGGCTCTGAGGGTTGAGCCAGTCGGGCCTGTGCAGGAAGCGGGCCGGGGTTCAGGCGCAGGACTGAACAAGGTGAAAGAGGTAGTAGTGGTGTTGGACGTGATGTTGTTGACTGTGTCAAGTCCTCTGCATCATCCACTTCTTCCTCCACCTTCACCACCCATTGTTGGCATATCTGTGTTGCCCCTGCAAGGTGCTGCTGCTGCTGATGTCAGTTGTAACAGTCAGCGAACTTGCTATTATAAGTCATCATCATCATCATCATCAGTAATACGTCATCAGCCCGTGGTATGATAAGAAGGAAGATCTAAGCAGGTCGTCTCAGCATGTACGTACGCACGTAAGTATGTATGCCTGTATGTCAGGGGTATTCAGGGGGAGAAGTTTTTGGCGTAGAAGGAAATGGAGTTGTTTAAGCAAGTTAGTCAGGGTAGCAGTTCTGATGCTGCTGCTGCTGCTGCTGCTTCTTCTACTTCTTCTACTTCTTCTTGCTCTTCTTCTGTTAATGCTGTTGCTACTATCACTACCAGTGCTACTACTAATAATATTGCTGCTTGACGGGTTTGCTCTTCCTAATGATAATACTGCTGCGTCTTTTGTCCTCTGCAGCTGTTGCTGCTGTTACTGCTGTTACTACGAACGCTACCGCTGATGCTGACATGATATGCACGCAGACAGAGTCGACGCACGCAAAGCAAGGCAGTAGTAATATGTCGTCGTCGGGTGGCTAAGGCTGGGAAGGGTGTGGAATTTTGTGATGTACGGCTTGTACCATACCATATAATACTTCTTTTTCTTTCAAACTATTTGCCATTTCCCGCCTTAGCGAGAAAGTGTTAAGAACAGAGGACTGGGCCTTTGAGGGATTATCCTCACCTGGCCCCCTTCTCTGTTCCTTCTTTCGGAAAAAAAAAATATAGGGGAGAAAGAATACTTCCCACACACTCCTCACGTGTCGGAGAAGGCGACTAAAGGGGACGGGAGCGGGGGGCTAGAAACCCTCCCCTCCTTGTATTTTAACTTTCTAAAAGGGGAAACAGAAGAAGGAGTCACGCGGGGAGTGCTCATCCTCCTCGAAGGATCAGATTGGGGTGTCTAAATGTGTATGGATGTAACCAAGATGAGGAAAAAGGAGAGACAGATAGTATGTTTGAGGAAAGGAACCTGGTTGTTTTGGCTCTGAGTGAAACGAAGCTCAAGGGTAAAGGGGAAGAGTGGTTTGGAAATGTCTTGGGAGTAAAGTCAGGGGTTAGTGAGAGGACAAGAGCAAGGGAAGGAGTAGCACTACTCCTGTAACAGGAGTGGTGGGAGTATGTGATAGAGTGTAAGAAAGTAAACTCTAGATTGATATGGGTAAAACTGAAAGTTGATGGAGAGAGATGGGTAATTATTGGTGCATATGCACCTGGGCATGAGAAGAAAGATAATGAGAGGCAAGTGTTTTGGGAGCAGCTGAATGAGTGTGTTAGTAGTTTTGATGCAAGAGACCGGGTTATAGTGATGGGTGATTTGAATGCAAAGGTGAGTAATGTGGCAGTTGAGGGAATAATTGGTATACATGGGGTGTTCAGTGTTGTAAATGGAAATGGTGAAGAGCTTGTAGATTTATGTGCTGAAAAAGGACTGGTGATTGGGAATACCAGCTGTATAAGTATACGTATGTAAGTAGGAGAGATGGCCAGAGAGCGTTATTGGATTTCGTGTTAATTGATAGGCGCGCGGCACGAAAGAGACTCTTCTGGATGTTAATGTGCTGAGAGGTGCAACTGGAGGGATGTCTGATCATTATCTTGTGGAGGCGAAGGTGAAGATTTGTAGAGGTTTTCAGAAAAGAAGAGAAAATGTTGGGGTGAAAAAAAAAAGAAAAAGAGTGGTGAGAGTAAGTGAGCTTGGGAAGGAGACTTGTGTGAGGAAGTACCAGGAGAGACTGAGTACAGAATGGAAAAAGGTGAGAACTAAGGAGGTAAGGTGAGTGGGGGAGGAATGGGATGTATTTAAGGAAGCAGTGATGGCTTTCGCAAGAGATGCTTGTGGCATGAGAAGTGTGGGAGGTGGGCAGATGAGTGGTAAGTGGTTCCAACAATGTTATATGGTTGCGAGGCGTGGGCTATGGATATTGTGCGGAGGAGGGTGGATGTGCTGGAAATGAGATGTTTGAGGACAATATGTGGTGTGAGATGGTTTGATCGAGTAAGTAATGAAAGGATAAGAGAGATGAAGAAGTAAGCTTATTAGTGAAAGAGAAGAGAAAGGCATTTGGACGATTTTTGCAGGGAAATAATGCAAATGACTAGGAGATGTATAAAAGAAAGAGGCAGGTGGTCAAGAGAAAGGTGCAAGAGGTGAAAAAGAGGGCAAATGAGAGTTGGGGTGAGAGAGTATCATTAGATTTTAGGGAGAATAAAAAGATGTTTTGGAAGGAGGTAAACAAAGTACGTAAGACAAGAGAGCAAATGGGAACTTCAGTGAAGGGGGCTAATGGGGAAGTGATAGCAAGTAATGGTGATGTGAGAAGGAGATGGAGTGAGCATTTTGAAGGTTTGTTGAATGTGTTTGATGATAGAGTGACAGATATAGGGTGTTTTGGTCGAGGTAGTGTGCAAAGTGAGAGGGTTAGGGAAAATGATTTGGCAAACAGAGAAGAGGTAGTAAAAGCTTTGCGGAAGATGAAAGCCGGCAAGGCAGCGGGTTTGGATGGAATTGCAGTAAAATTTATTAGAAAAGGGGGTGACTGTATTGTTGACTGGTTGGTAAGGTTATTTAATGTATGTCTGTCTCATGGTGAGGTGCCTGAGGATTGGCGGAATGCTTGCATAGTGCCATTATACAAAGGCAAAGGGGATAAGAGTGAGTGCTCAAATTACAGAGGTATAAGTTTGTTGAGTATTCCTGGTAAATTATGTGGGAGGGTATTGATTGAGAGGGTGAAGGCATGTACAGAGCATCAGATTGAGGAAAAACAGTGTGGTTTCAGCAGTGGTAGAGGATGTGTGAATGAGGTGTTTGCTTTGAAGAATGTATGCGAGAAATACTTAGAAAAGCAAATGGATTTGTATGTGGCATTATGGATCTCGAGAAAGCATATGACAGAGTTGATAGAGATGATCTGTGGAAGGAATTAAGAATATATGGTGTGGGAGGCAAGTTGTTGGAAGCAGTGAAAAGTTTTTATCGAGGATTTAAGGCATGTGTACGTGTAGGAAGAGAGGAAAGTGATTGGTTCTCAGTGAATGTAGGTTTGCAGCAGGGGTGTGTGATGTCTCCATGGTTGTTTAATTTGTTTATGGATGGGGTTGTTAGGGAGGTGAATGCAAGAGTTTTGGAAAGAGGGGCAAGTATGCAGTCAGTTGTGGATGAGAGAGCTTGGGAAGTGAGTCAGTTGTTGTTCGCTGATGATACAGCGCTGGTGGCTGATTCGTGTGAGAAACTGCAAAGGCTGGTGACTGAGTTTGGTAAAGTGTGTGAAAGAAAAAAGCTGAGAGTAAATGTGAATAAGAGCAAGGTTATTAGGTACAGTAGGGTTGAGGGACAAGTCAATTGAGAGGTAAGTTTGAATGTAGAAAAACTGGAGGAAGTGAAGTGTTTTAGATATCTGGGAGTGGATCTGGCAGCGAATGGAACCATGGAAGCGGAAGTGAATCATAGGGTGGGGGAGGGGGCGAAAATCCTGGGAGCCTTGAAGAATGTGTGGAAGTCGAGAACATTATCTCGGAAAGCAAAAATGGGTATGTTTGAAGGAATAGTGGTTCCAACAATGTTGTATGGTTGCGAGGCGTGGGCTATGGATAAAGTTGTGCGCAGGAGGGTGGATGTGCTGGAAATGAGATGTGTGAGGACAATGTGTGGTGTGAGGTGGTTTGATTGAGTAAGTAATGTAAGGGTAAGAGAGATGTGTGGAAATAAAAAGAGCGTGGTTGAGAGAGCAGAAGAGGGTGTTTTGAAATGGTTTGGGCACATGGAGAGAATGAGTGAGGAAAGATTGACCAAGAGGATATATGTGTCGGAGGTGGAGGGAACGAGGAGAAGTGGGAGACCAAATTGGAGGTGGAAAGATGGAGTGAAAAAGATTTTGAGTGATCGGGGCCTGAACATGCAGGAGGGTGAAAGGAGGGCAAGGAATAGAGTGAATTGGATCGATGTGGTGTACCGGGGTTGACGTGCTGTCAGTGGATTGAATCAGGGCACGTGAAGCGTCTGGGGTAAACCATGGAAAGTTGTGTGGGGCCTGGATGTGGAAAGGGAGCTGTGGTTTCGGGCATTATTGCATGACAGCTAGAGACTGAGTGTGAACGAATGGGACCTTTGTTGTCTTTTCCTAGTGCTACCTCGCACACATGAGGGGGAGGGGGATGGTATTCCATGTGTGGCGAGGTGGCGATAGAAATGAATAAAGGCAGACAGTGAGAATTGTGTGCATGGGTATATATATGTATGTGTCTGTGTGTGTATATATATGTGTACATTGAGATGTATAGGTGTGTATATTTGCGTGTGTGGACGTGTATGTACATACATTGTGTATGGGGGTGGGTTGGGCCATTTCTTTCGTCTCTTTCCTTGCGCTACCTCGCAAACGCGGGAGACAGCGACAAAGCACAATAAATAAATAAATATAAATATAAATATATATATATATATATCTATATATATATATATATATATATATATATATATATATATATATATATATATATATATATTTTTTTTTTTTATACTTTGTCGCTGTCTCCCGCGTTTGCGAGGTAGCGCAAGGAAACAGACGAAAGAAATGGCCCAACCCCCCCCCCCCCCATACACATGTACATACACACGTCCACACACGCAAATATACATACCTACACAGCTTTCCATGGTTTACCCCAGACGCTTCACATGCCTTGATTCACTCCACTGACAGCACGTCAACCCCTGTATACCACATCGCTCCAATTCACTCTATTCCTTGCCCTCCTTTCACCCTCCTGCATGTTCAGGCCCCGATCACACAAAATCTTTTTCACTCCATCTTTCCACCTCCAATTTGGTCTCCCTCTTCTCCTCGTTCCCTCCACCTCCGACACATATATCCTCTTGGTCAATCTTTCCTCACTCATTCTCTCCATGTGCCCAAACCATTTCAAAACACCCTCTTCTGCTCTCTCAACCACGCTCTTTTTATTTCCACACATCTCTCTTACCCTTACGTTACTTACTCGATCAAACCACCTCACACCACACATTGTCCTCAAACATCTCATTTCCAGCACATCCATCCTCCTGCGCACAACTCTATCCATAGCCCACGCCTCGCAACCATACAACATTGTTGGAACCACTATTCCTTCAAACATACCCATTTTTGCTTTCCGAGATAATGTTCTCGACTTCCACACATTTTTCAAGGCTCCCAAAATTTTCGCCCCCTCCCCCACCCTATGATCCACTTCCGCTTCCATGGTTCCATCCGCTGACAGATCCACTCCCAGATATCTAAAACACTTTACTTCCTCCAGTTTTTCTCCATTCAAACTCACCTCCCAATTGACTTGACCCTCAACCCTACTGTACCTAATAACCTTGCTCTTATTCACATTTACTCTTAACTTTCTTCTTCCACACACTTTACCAAACTCAGTCACCAGCTTCTGCAGTTTCTCACATGAATCAGCCACCAGCGCTGTATCATCAGCGAACAACAACTGACTCACTTCCCAAGCTCTCTCATCCCCAACAGACTTCATACTTGCCCCTCTTTCCAGGACTCTTACATTTACCTCCCTAACAACCCCATCCATAAACAAATTAAACAACCATGGAGACATCACACACCCCTGCCGCAAACCTACATTCACTGAGAACCAATCACTTTCCTCTCTTCCTACACGTACACATGCCTTACATCCTCGATAAAAACTTTTCACTGCTTCTAACAACTTGCCTCCCACACCATATATTCTTAATACCTTCCACAGAGCATCTCTATCAACTCTATCATATGCCTTCTCCAGATCCATAAATGCTACATACAAATCCATTTGCTTTTCTAAGTATTTCTCACATACATTCTTCAAAGCAAACACCTGATCCACACATCCTCTACCACTTCTGAAACCACACTGCTCTTCCCCAATCTGATGCTCTGTACATGCCTTCACCCTCTCAATCAATACCCTCCCATATAATTTACCAGGAATACTCAACAAACTTATACCTCTGTAATTTGAGCACTCACTCTTATCCCCTTTGCCTTTGTACAATGGCACTATGCACGCATTCCGCCAATCCTCAGGCACCTCACCATGAGTCATACATACATTAAATAACCTTACCAACCAGTCAACAATACAGTCACCCCCTTTTTTAATAAATTCCACTGCAATACCATCCAAACCTGCTGCCTTGCCGGCTTTCATCTTCCGCAAAGCTTTTACTACCTCTTCTCTGTTTACCAAATCATTTTCCCTAACCCTCTCACTTTGCACACCACCTCGACCAAAACACCCTATATCTGCCACTCTGTCATCAGACACATTCAACAAACCTTCAAAATACTCACTCCATCTCCTTCTCACATCACCACTACTTGTTATCACCTCCCCATTTACGCCCTTCACTGAAGTTCCCATTTGCTCCCTTGTCTTACGCACCCTATTTACCTCCTTCCAGAACATCTTTTTATTCTCCCTAAAATTTACTGATAGTCTCTCACCCCAACTCTCATTTGCCCTTTTTTTCACCTCTTGCACCTTTCTCTTGACCTCCTGTCTCTTTCTTTTATACTTCTCCCACTCAATTGCATTTTTTCCCTGCAAAAATCGTCCAAATGCCTCTCTCTTCTCTTTCACTAATACTCTTACTTCTTCATCCCACCACTCACTACCCTTTCTAAACAGCCCACCTCCCACTCTTCTCATGCCACAAGCATCTTTTGCGCAATCCATCACTGATTCCCTAAATACATCCCATTCCTCCCCCACTCCCCTTACTTCCATTGTTCTCACCTTTTTCCATTCTGTACACAGTCTCTCCTGGTACTTTCCCACACAGGTCTCCTTCCCAAGCTCACTTACTCTCACCACCTTCTTCACCCCAACATTCACTCCTCTTTTCTGAAAACCCATACTAATCTTCACCTTAGCCTCCACAAGATAATGATCAGACATCCCTCCAGTTGCACCTCTCAGCACATTAACATCCAAAAGTCTCTCTTTCGCGCGTCTGTCAATTAACACGTAATCCAATAACGCTCTCTGGCCATCTCTCCTACTTACATAAGTATACTTATGTATATCTCGCTTTTTAAACCAGGTATTCCCAATCATCAGTCCTTTTTCAGCACATAAATCTACAAGCTCTTCACCATTTCCATTTACAACACTGAACACCCCATGCATACCAATTATTCCCTCAACTGCCACATTACTCACCTTTGCATTCAAATCACCCATCACTATAACCCGGTCTCGTGCATCAAAACCGCTAACACACTCATTCAGCTGCTCCCAAAACACTTGCCTCTCATGATCTTTCTTCTCATGCCCAGGTGCATATGCACCAATAATCACCCACCTCTCTCCATCAACTTTCAATTTTACCCATATTAATCGAGAATTTACTTTCTTACATTCTATCACATACTCCCACAACTCCTGTTTCAGGAGTATTGCTACTCCTTCCCTTGCTCTTGTCCTCTCACTAACCCCTGACTTCACTCCCCAGACATTTCCAAACCACTCTTCCCCTTTACCCTTGAGCTTCGTTTCACTCAGAGCCAAAACATCCAGGTTCCTTTCCTCAAACATACTACCTATCTCTCTTTTTTCACATCTTGGTTACATCCACACACATTTAGGCACCCCACTCTGAGCCTTCGAGGAGGAGGATCACTCCCCGCGTGACTCCTTCTTCTGTTTCCCATTTTAGAAAGTTAATACAAAAAGTTAATATATATATATATATATATATATATATATATATATATATATATATATATATATATATATATATATATATATATATATATATATATGTATATGTATATATACATATATGTATACATATATATATATATATATATATATATATATATATATATATATATATATATGTATATATATATATATATATATATATATATATATATATATATATATATATATATATATATATATATATATATATATATATATATATATATATATATATATATATATATATATATGTGTGTGTGTGTGTGTGTGTGTGTGTGTGTGTGTGTGTGTGTGTGTGGAGTTAGAGCTGAGCTGTGATAACACTTGTACCTGTGATTAATCCCCCACCACCACCACTGAGCTGGTAACAAATGTGTTATAACTAATTCTCACATCATCACATACCCGGGACTTCGTTATCCCGCTGCGGAAACCACAACAGAATTTTGTTTTCCAAGCTGGTTTTTTTGGTCTGGTTGGGCTGAAGGCGGATTATCAGCTGAGTGACATGAAAGTCAGGCTTATGTTAATGAAGGCCACCGACTCATTACCCGGCCCCTGAAGTTAACACAGGAGGAATTTCTGTAGAAATTAAGAGATGTTTTAAAGCTGAACTTTTAGACGTGATGACGATTTTAATGTGTGTGCAGTAGAGGCACCTGCCTCAGCTGGTAATGTGTGTGCAGTAGAGGCACCTGCCTCAGCTGGTAATGTGTGTGCAGTAGAGGCACCTGCCTCAGCTGGTAATGCGTACATGATCAAAAGGTGACCACGCTTCACCTGTTCAGTTACCAAACCACGTTTGATATTCTGATAAACATGAGGTCTGGGTTGAGTGTCTTGTGTGACTGGTTGATTGTGGAGGAAGATGGTTGGCAGGGGAGGTACTGCTGAATGAACCGTTAGTGATGAAGATGAGTCTGTCTTGTCTTCCAGTCAGCCTGGTTAAGATCCACCCAGTCGTCTTTATCTGATTGAGTCCATTTGTATTTTTCTCCCTTTAATGGTATTTGTTACTGAGCGAAAACCTAACTGAGGTATATCGTGAGTATAAAGAAGAGGAATGATTGGCTTCTAGTCCCTCCTTTGTGACAAGATATATTGCAAGAGATGCAATTTTTCTTTTCAAAGGTGATGATGTTGCTCAATGGTGGTTGTTAAATGGTGAATACAATGTTTGGATGGCAAGTGGTGAACACATGGCTGGTGCGTGCCCAGGACCCGCGGCCGTGGATGGTGCATGTCCAGGACCCGCGGCCGTGGATGGTGCATGTCCAGGACCTGTGGCCGTGGATGGTGCGTGTCCAGGACCTGTGGCCGTAAATGGTGCGTGCCCAGAACCCGTGGCCGTGGCTTGTGCATGTCCAGGACCCATGGCCGAGGATGGTGTGTGTCCAAGACCCGTGGCCTTGGCTGGTGCGTGTCAAATCTCGTGGTCACAGCTGATGCGTGTCAAGGCTTCGTGTATCGCCTGGTCACTGGTGCCCTTACACTCCTACTGGTTGGTGCTGACACGCACGAACATACGTACGTACGTATTGAAACATGCTCCTTACACGCACACACACACACACACACACACACACACACACACACACACACACACACACACACCTAAGTTGTCGCCGAAATCACGCATCAAGAAAATAGTACAAGAGGCGGAGTGTGTGGTGGTAGATGGTAGAGCAATAATGTCGTACATGGATGAGAACGTAATGAAGCAACACTTGCGAGGGTCACCTGCCTCTCAGTAAGGACCATGTCTTGGTCCTGGCTTAACTCAAAGTAAATTACAAGGTGTGGCTTGGCTTGGCTTTCCATAGCTTTAATCCATCCAAGGTGGTACTCATTTATCTTCCCACCAGAGGAAGAATGAACGTCTGGATAAAATGTGTGTCGTCTCTTTGCGCCGGGGATCGAACCCAGCTCAATGGAATACTAGTCAGTAACGCAAACCACAACACTACAGAGGCACTTTAAGGAACGATTCAGCAAGTTCTTCACATCCTACATCAGGCAGTGATAGGAACATGTTTCTCAAGTTTTGTCTCCGTACTTATAAAAGAAGAAAGAACTGATAGAGGAAGTTCAGAGGAGTCATGTAAGATAAAGCTAGTATTTAGAGAGCTGAGTTATGCAGTGGTAGAGGCCACAGATTTTCCTCCACAATAGAAAACAGAAGATAAAGAGGTGATTTCATTTCATTCTTTGAGTTTTTAATCCTGTTTGAAACCACTAACAGTCAGCAGTTTTTCGAAAGATTTATAGATTAAGCAACGAGTAATTTAGTGAGAATGAAAATATGCAAAAAGGTGATTTCATGATGCAAGTGACCAAATGGAATAAACTTAGTTTTGAGATGGTGTATGTAGGCAATGTACAAGAGATTAAAAAGTTAAATTCATTCCGAGCAGCAAGTGGATGTTGTCATCTGTTTCGACTCTCACAAAGCACTCGGTAAAGTTCCACGTCAAACGTTGCTCACAAAACCTAAGTCATATGGTATAGGCGGTGTTGTGCGTCCATGGTCAGGGAATTAGCTGACTGATTGTAAACAAGATGGCTGGTCGAGCCTCTGAATGGCTAGACGTAACCCGGGTCAGTCCTCGGGCCGATGCTGTTTATGTTGATGCCATTGATGATGGGCGGCGCTGTACGATAAAGAAACTTGTAGTGATGATAAGTGGAGGAATAAATCTACAACAGAAATTGAACGTCTCCATCCTTAACGTGACACAGACAACCTGATGACTGGACCCACAGGTGGCAGCACCTTGATCATGGTAAGTACAGACTTGTACATATCGTAGTCAAGATATAGAGTCAAACTACAATATAAACTCTCTTGAGCTGCAAATGATGAATAAGGAAAAGGACTTGAGTGTAATAATCTCCGGCGACCTAAAGTCGAGAACACAGTGCACAGGAGCGGGTTAAAAGGATGAACAGAATTCTTGGACTTGTTAATAAGACTATCGGATTTAAGTCCAGGAAAATGATCCTGACTCTCCATCATATCAGTAATGGGGGGAAGCCACTCTGAATGTTGTGTTCAGTTATGGTCACCGTATTTGACAAATGACAAAGAGGAAGGAGAGAGTGCAGAGGTGACCCAGCAAAATGATTCTTGGCCAATTAAACAAATTTGATTTATCCAGCTCAGAAAAGAGATTAAGAGGTGATCTAATATCAATATTTAGATCATTAAAGACTTTACCTATCTCGATTTAACAGCTGCTTCAGGATAGATTCGTCTGATTTCACTCGTAGTATTAGATATAAACTCGTGGACGAACGTTTTATCTCGACTTGCTGAGCATTTTTCTTCAACATGATTGTTAACATATGGAATGACGATCCGTCAGTAAAGTTGAGAGTGATGCCGTAGACACGTTTAAGCAGACATGATTGATGCTCACCTTCATATCAGGAGTGACATTATTTACGCCTCATAGACTTTGTGAACATATGAAGGTCTTGACATGATTTCTCGAGCAAGATTAACCAAACATACTGACCGCTTAACACACATACTTAAGCACTTCCTTCTGGATTAATTAGTTTGTCTATCTACCTCTACCACACGATATCCATAAGTCTGTGTTGTCTTCCAGTCAGCCTGGTTAAGATCCACCCAGTCGTCTCTATCGGAGTCCATTTATATTTTTCTCCCTTTAATGGCATTTGTTACTGAGCGAAAACCTGACTGAGGTATATCGTAAGAGTATAAAGAAGAGGAATGATTGGCTGCTCGTCCCTCCTTTGTGACAAGATATATTGCAGGAGATGCAATTTTTCTGTTCAAAGGTTGTGGTTGTGTAAATCGGCAAATGGTCTTCATTAGTTAATGAAATAAAGATACTTTAGACCGTAGACTTATGTATCTTTTATATATATATATATATATATATATATATATATATATATATATATATATATATATATATATATATATATATATATATATATATATATAAATGTGAATAAGAGCAAGGTTATTAGGTACAGTAGGGTTGAGGGTCAAGTCAATTGGGAGGTGAGTTTGAATGGTGAAAAACTGGAGGAAGTGAAGTGTTTTAGATATCTGGGAGTGGATCTGTCAGCGGATGGAACCATGGAAGCGGAAGTGGATCATAGGGTGGGGGTGGGGGCAAAAATTTTGGGAGCCTTGAAAAATGTGTGGAAGTCGAGAACATTATCCCGGAAAGCAAAAATGGGTATGTTTGAAGGAATAGTAGTTCCAACAATGTTGTATGGTTGCGAGGCGTGGGCTATGGATAGAGTTGTGCGCAGGAGGATGGATGTGCTGGAAATGAGATGTTTGAGGACAATGTGTGGTGTGAGGTGGTTTGATCGAGTAAGTAACGTAAGGGTAAGAGAGATGTGTGGAAATAAAAAGAGCGTGGTTGAGAGAGCAGAAGAGGGTGTTTTGAAATGGTTTGGGCACATGGAGAGAATGAGTGAGGAAAGATTGACCAAGAGGATATATGTGTCGGAGGTGGAGGGAACGAGGAGAAGAGGGAGACCAAATTGGAGGTGGAAAGATGGAGTGAAAAGGATTTTGTGTGATCGGGGCCTGAACATGCAGGAGGGTGAAAGGAGGGCAAGGAATAGAGTGAATTGGAGCGATGTGGTATACAGGGGTTGACGTGCTGTCAGTGGATTGAATCAAGGCATGTGAAGCGTCCGGGGTAAACCATGGAAAGCTCTGTAGGTATGTATATTTCCGTGTGTGGACGTGTGTATGTACATGTGTATGGGGGGGGTTGGGCCATTTCTTTCGTCTGTTTCCTTGCGCTACCTCGCAAACGCGGGAGACAGCGACAAAGTATAAAAAAAAAAAAAAAAAAAAAAAAAAAAATATATATATATATATATATGTATATATATATATATATGATGCTCTGTATATGCATTCACCCTCTCAATCAATACCCTCCCATATAATTTACCAGGAATACTCAACAAACTTATACCTCTGTAATTTGAACACTCACTTTTACCCCCTTTGCCTTTGTACAATGGCACTATGCAAACATTCCGCCAATCCTCAGGCACCTCACCATGAGTCAAACATACATTAAATAACCTTACCAACCAGTCAACGATGCAGTCACCCCCTTTTTTAATAAATTCCACTGCAATACCATCCAAACCCGCACATGTGTGTGTGTGTGTGTGTGTGTGTGTGTGTTTTTAAGAAAGCCCCCACCCCGTATGATTGCTAGTTGGCGGGAAATATAATACAGGAATGAATGTGTGAGAAAGATCATATTGTTACTAATCTGTGGCCAGAGCTACACATCTGAAGAACTGTGGAAGATGTAAAGTGTTTACTGACATCATCATCACATTCCAAGTCATGATAAGGAAAGGTTTGGGCAAACTGTTGACAACGTGTTGAACGAAAGCTATGTTATGGCTCTCAGGTCTGGTTGACCACACATAAGGAAGCATGGATGAGAGGGATCAGAGTAAGATGGTACTTGAATTGAGAAAGCTGAACTACAATGAAAGGTTGAGGGCTACACAGCTGTCCATCATGGATGAGAGAAGAGATAGGGGTGACCTGATAACAATCTTTAAGTTCCTAAATCAATTGGATGACAATGAAAGTAAATGGTTCGTCGCGGTTTCACCAGAGGCCGTCATGATCAGAGGATGAGGAAGAGACTGGTTACGGAGGCTGTGAAGAAGTACTGGTAAGATTGGTGGATGGTTGGCATGGTCTGCTGCAAGAGTCGGTCAATCTCGGTAGTTGAATGAGAACACAGTTCTTTTTTAGTGGTATAAAATGTACAAGTGCCAAGGCTCCACCAGTATAGAACTCTCTTGCCGCAATGAACAAATAGGTAATTACACACACACACACACACACACACACACACACACACACACACACACACACACACACACACACACACGTATACAAATAAACAATCTAAATCTCTCTCACCTTGGAAAATAGCACATGTCACTCCGCTACCCAGTCCACCAACATGGAGTCTCTTATTACCCCACGACTTGCTGCAGTAACTTTAGTCCTCAGTCTAATGTATGGAAGTTTTGTGTGTGACTGTCCCTGTGCTGACACTGCTGGTCCAGGACCCTCAGCAGTTTGGAAACATGAAGTCTTCCTCCACCACTCGCTGCCTTGTCAGCCTCCAAGACCTCATTTACCGCAACTTGGAGAAGCGCAAGTTTTCGGAGACATTCACTTTCGTAGATTTCACTAAAGTTTTCGACTTGGTCAACCATAACATCATCATAAAGAAAACCATCGACCTGGGAGTACGTGGGTGTCTCGTCTGGTGGCTGGCGGACTTCCTGGCGGCCGACACCAAACCTTCCGCTCTGGGAGAGCCACATCGACCTCGCTACCCGAACGTTCACACGGTGTACCACAACACACAGAGATGAGACCGTTCTACTTCCTCATTCTTATCAATGACGTCTTAAAGGACACAAACCAACGATGGAAATACGTAAATAACCCTACCTCTGGCATCACAACTCTCCTGACGTCAGTGTCCGTCAGCACATCATCACAACAATCTTCAGGAGTATAGAGTATGGCCGAGGACGTCGCCATCAACCACACCAAGACAGTCATGATGCACTGCAACCTGCGGCAGAAAACATCCTTACCCATGACATCACACTAGACCCTGACATCCTCTGAGTAGTCAGAGACGTTCTGCTTTCACTATAGACAACGGTTTAAACTGGAAGTCATACAAACGCTATCATCAATCTTCCTCATACCGTCTGTTCCTTCTCCGTTTACTGAAATTACTCAACGTTCCACCAGCTGAGCTTAGAAATATCAACACCATTTTACATATGCCTCCCCAGCCTGGTCCTCCACACTAACAGTCACACATACTCACACAGGCACCAGCTGGAAAGAATGCATGCAGGATCATCCTGGACTCATCTTTTGCCACCTGCCAACACTCCCTCATCTTGCTGAACCCGTACACCAACACCAACAAACAATGCTGCTCACTTGATAGTCTGGCTATAAACGCGTGACACATCCCCGTCACAGTGACCTCTCTCTCTCTCTCTCTCTCTCTCTCTCTCTCTCTCTCTCTCTCTCTCTCTCTCTCTCTCTCTCTCTCTCTCTCTCTCTCTCTCTCTCTCTGTTGTTCCAGTCAGAGCTCGTACAGACAGCATAAAAATCCATAGATCAGTGCACAGCTATGCAGGTGAAGAGCTCAGTTTTCTGTTAGGCTGCGTGGTGTGTCAGCTACTGTATTGCTGTAACTATTCATCACTTAATATTCATTCAATAGCATAACGTATAGACTAGACTATTTACTCTGTCAATATCCCTGTATATCTGCTATTCTGTCAGTCAAGATCTCCCTCACACATATGCTTATACAAGGTGTGGAAATATCCAGCTTACCCTAATCTTAAGCTGTTGTATGATTAGCTAACTAGTAACTACCATGACCTTCCAGTTCTGTAATATCTGTAATACCTCAACTGTGTATTTCTATTGCCTAAATGCAAAAACCTGATACGTATATATATATATATATATATATATATATATATATATATATATATATATATATATATATATATATATATATATATGTATTTTTTTTTTCATACTATTCGCCATTTCCCGCGATAGCGAGGTAGCGTTAAGAACAGAGGACTGGGCCTTTGAGGGAATATCCTCACCTGGCCCTCTTCTCCGTTCCTTCTTTTGGAGAATTAAAAAAAAAAACGAGAGGGGAGGATTTCCAGCCCCCCCTCTCCCTTCCCTTTTAGTCGCCTTCTACGACACGCAGGGAATACGTGGGAAGTATTCTTTCTCCCCATCCCCAGGGATAATATATATATATATATATATATATATATATATATATATATATATATATATATATATATATATATATATATATATATATATATATATAGGCATAATGGACTCCGCTTGCTTGTGGTAATACTTCGGGTAAAAAGTCATCTTTGGCGAGGTTAGGTTATCAGAGTACAGTCTCGTCGAGGAACTTCTTACTCCAAAGGAGTCCTCCTATCCCTACAACTGATTGTGCCGCACCCTTGAAGCAAGAGGAGTCCTGGAGAAGAGATCATTTTAACATATATGAGTGAGAGGACAAATACAAGTGTCTGCAATGAGTAATTCGTGTCATTTATTTCCAGAATTAGCAACATCGCTGACGTTGATAGTGCTGCAAACACTGACCCTAGCGGTCGCTGCTGCACGGGAATGAGACTTATTGTTCAGGTGTAGCCGCGCTGTAAACTCGGCCACACCCTTGTCGACTTGCATCAAAGAAGAGCAGCCCGCTGTCATTTGTTTTTGTGGTGTGAGGGCGAGAAAGGGTCTGAAATTCACAGATTGTCTGTACAGGATGGTGATCATATCTTGCCACAACAATGCTACAAATGGATCGAAATCTTCAAAAGTGGTTGATGTGAACGGTCGCCCTGAGCAACCTGCGTCGGCGACTCTCGTACGGCCGTTTTCTAACATTCTGATCCATTTGTACACTCTCGGCCGTAGCAATACATGACCATCATACTCTGTTGAGAATATGTGAATTTCAAATAGTTTCTCGCCCTCAGACCACAAAAAAACAAGTGACTGCGCTCTGCCCTTCTCTGATATGCGTCGACAGAGTGAATACAACTGAACAAGTGATTGTAGAGACTCATTCCCGAGCAGCAACGACCGCTAGGTTGCTACGACACCAACGTCAACAGTGTAGCCAATTCTGGAAACAAACGACAGACATGTTGCGGATACTTTATGACTATATATATATATATATATATATATATATATATATATATATATATATATATATATATATATACACATATATATATATATACACATATATATATATATATATATATATATATATATATATATATATATATATATATATATATATATATATATATATATATATATATATATATATATATATATGTATATATATATATATATATATATATATATATATATATATATATATATATATATATATATATATATATATATATATATATATATATATATATAAAACCATAATTGCATCAGGACCTCTTTCTAAGAAAAGAGTTCTAGTATTAACCAGGCTCTTTCCAGGGGCTCCTGCAGCGCATGGCTGCATTGCTTCCAGCAACAGGGAAATATGAACTCGTCAGGAATAATAGGATTAGCGAGACTATAACACCAATCATAGTTTCGCTACAGGAGACTTTTCACTCGCGTTGTAACCTCAAGCAGGCGGTGTCCAGTAACAACTATGTATATCTGTTTGTGATTACTTCACGACCAATTTCCATCAAAGAGTTCTGATGTTATCCAGGACTCTTCCAAAGGCTTCTGCGGCCCAAGGCTGCCATGCCTCCTGTAGCAGGAAAATTTAGATCCCTGTGGGGTGTGAAGTTCATTGACGAGAATGTAATCCCAGTGATGGAACCTCAACTGCGGTGACTTTTCACTTACAGTACAACCTCGAGCAGTTTCAGATATCTGGGAGTGGACTTAGCAGCGAACGGAACCATGAAAGTGGAAATGAGTCACAGGGTGGGGGAGAGGGTGAAGGTTCTGGGAGCGTTGAAGAATGTGTGGAAAGCAAGAACGTTATCTCGGAGAGGAAAAAATGGGTATGTTTGAAGGAATAGTGGTTCCAACAATGTTATATGGTTGCGAGGCATGGGTTATAGATAGGGTTTTGCGGAGGAGAGTGGATGTGTTAGAAATGAAATGTTTGAGGACAATATGTGGTGTGAGGTGATTTGATCGAGTAATTAATGAAAGGGTAAGAAAGATGTGTGGTAATAAAAAGAGCAGAAGAAGGTGTTTTGAAATGGTTTGGACACACAGAGAGAATGAGTGAGGAAAGATCGACAAAGAAGATATATGTGTCAGAGGTAGAGGGAACAAGAAGAAGCGGGAGACCAAATTGGAGGTGGAAGAATGGAGTGAAAAAGATTTTGAACGATCGGGGCCTGAACATACAGGAGGATGAAAAGCGTGCAAGGAATAGAGTGAATTGGAACGATGTGGTATACCAGGGTCGACGTGCTGCCAATAGATTTAACCAGGGCATGTGAAGTGTCTCGGGTAAAGCATGGAAAGGTCTGTGGGGCCTGGATGTGGAAAGGGAGCTGTGGTTTCGGTGCATTGCACATGACAGCTAGAGACTAAGTGTGAACGAATATGGTCTTTGTTGTGTCTGTTGCTGGCACTACCTCGCTAGGGGGAGAGGGGGGGATGCTATGATATGAATGAAAATGCTCTGAAAAATAAACACATAAGCGCCACGCTTTCGACTATACTCAAGTCATTGTCAAGAATACAGAATGAAGACGAACAAGAGAATGTATTTCAAACAAGATAAACCTCACCTCCACTGAGGAACTTGGTATAGTTAACAGAAAAGTGTAAGGTGAGGTATAAGTGACCTCACTCTACCTTGGTGAAGGGATCAGATCCTCCACTGCACAGCTTTGAAGCCATGATAATCCTGTTAATCTCTACTAGACAGTAAGTTAGAAGACTATCGGATTTATACATACCTTCACAAAGGTTCATAGTACTGGTAACTGACAAGATTCCACAAAAAGGCCTTTCTGTAAGTGATACACAAGGGCATACAAGTCTTGACTCTTCCCAAACGATCGGATGTGAATAGTTTTTTAAATGTTGGAAAACAGCACTCGACTGCAGGCTGTTCTATAGAATACAATGCAATTGAATCCTTTTTTTCAAAGGTTTATCAATCTGGCCAATAACACCATATCATAGGTGTCTACTCAGTTCCCTGTCAAGACTGTAGAAGCAGGTGATTCTACAGCGTGATAAAGGAAGTGAAAACACTGCCATGTTCAGCAGACCACAGCATATCAACGCCACAGAACAATACAGAGACGAAGTCATGTAACATCCTTTATCAACGCTAACATTCAGGGCTCACATTACGCGGCACAAATGATATCCCCTTTATAAATGGTTCGCTGAACGGGTCAACTGCTGCATTTACTGAATCACACACTAGAAACCATATGAATAGTATGGTCTGGATCTCAGACGATAAATTGTTGTCAAAATTGAAAACGAGAACATGGTCATTACATTCACCTTTAGACCAACAGATACAAAGCCACAAGGATTTACGGAACAAATGAGAAGAAAGACATGTCTTGACCTCCTCGGAAACCTAGTCCCCAATATACTTGTCTTATGGAAGGTCAACCTACCTCATAAAGTACGGACACTCAGCAAACAAAATTGACCGATAGCACTGAGGTAGTACCACGTTATCATCATAATGTGTGAGAACGTCTTAAGAAGCAGATGAACGTAACACATGGATCTGCAACAATCTCAGTAACCCAGCACAACATACTACCATGGCGGGAGATCTTGTCTCCGTAAGTTGCTTGATAACAACGCTGAGGCTCTGCAGGACAAACAAACTGACGATGTGGTTTACACACAACTTGCAAAGGCATGTGACAGATGTGACCGAGATGTTATGGCATATATAATGCGTAAGATGGGAATAACCGAAAAAAATGGATAAGGTTATACAACTTTTTAACGAACAGATTACAGAACGTATTTGTAAAACCATATCGTTCCCAGGGCCTTCACGGCAGCAAGCTTCGTCCCCCAAGGAAATGTACCTCTCCTGTTTGTCATCTTTATCAACATAATCTTCAACTGGGTAAAATTTCAACTCCTTCGGTATGGGGAAGAATTAAGAAATAAAAAACAACGCTGAATACCGGACAAGACGCTTTTATAGACCTACTGAATAACGTGATATTCATCACAGTAATGATGCCTAACGAACACAATAAGAAAAACAACAGTTACTCTGTGTGTAGGAGGGTGGGGTGGATCCTGCGGACTTTCAGAGCAAAGAAAGAAAATCCAACGATGATACTTTCAAGGAGTTGATTTTCTCACCCGTTTACCACACAATCTGGGTAAACGGTCCACACTATCTGGGTAAACGGTCCACGCTATCTGGGTAAACGGTCCACACTATCTGGGTAAACGGTCTACACTATCTAGGTAAAGGCATCAGTTACTGGGAACGGCTAACATCGCTGAGGCAGTACATCCTGGAACGCAGCGAGGAAGGTGTGTCGGCCTCTGCACCTGCAGAGTCGCAGAGGGCGTGGTCCTCCTCCCGCACCCGGAATGAACTTCCCAGTAGCATGTTTGTTAGCACGACAAACGTGGAACATCTCCTCAAACGGAAGGTGAGATGTGCACAACGTGAGGGAACACCTTAGAATTCCGCGGCCAGAGACTCTTCAACGTCCTGCTCACTATCAGCAGAAAGAACATGGGATGCGCCAGCTTGCAGATGGGTTTACAAATTGTACCTGACCAGCCAGGTTGAGGGAGCTACGAGGACCCGCGGTGCGGCTTCCAACAGCTTGGTCGACCATCGACCCAGTCAGCAGCCTGGGCCTAACCCGGGCTGGGGGGGTGGAAGACCCCCCCCCCCCAAGAGTACTACAGGTAAACTTCAGGCTAGAGGCCCGGAGGTGAATACCTACAGACAGGTGACTACAAGGTGAACACCTGGAGGTAGGTAACCTCCAGGTGCCTGCCGGCGGGATCCCAGGTGAATACCTGGAAGTAGGTGACTCTTAGGTGCTGACCCCCCCCCAACCCCGCCAGGTGAATACCTGGAGGCATATGACTCCCTGAGGCTGGCTGGCAGACCCCACATGAGCACCTGAAGGCTGCGGGTGACTTCTAGGTGCAGGGGAGCCTCTCTCTCGGTGTAGGTGGCCTCGGGTCCAGGAGAGAGGTTGCCACACAGGTACAGCCAACTGTATCGATTGGTAAATTGCTGCCAGGCATACCTGGTGTGTGTGTGTGTGTGTGTGTGTGTGTGTGTGTGTGTGTGTGTGTGTGTGTGTGTGTGTGTGTTGTGTGTTTGTGTGTGTGCGTGTTTCTTTGTGCCTCTGTGTGTGTGTGTGTGTGTGTGTGTGTGTGTGTGTGTGTGTGTGTGTGTGTGTGTGTGTGTGTGTGTGTGTGTGTGCGTGTTTCTTTGTGCCTCTGTGTGTGTGTGTGTGTGTGTGTGTGTGTGTGTGTGTGTGTGTGTGTGTGTGTTCATCTGTGTTCATAGGTGTGCCTGTGTGCGTGTGTGTGTGCGTGCGTTTTCTCTGTATCATGGTGTGGAGCGTGCGTATATCATGTGTATCTGTAAAGTTTTACTATTTTTGTATTACAAACACACACACACACACACACACACACACA
>NC_092238.1:18100693-18185693 GCF_036320965.1 Panulirus ornatus
TTTTATCATTTTACTTTGGTCGTTTATTTTTCTGTTATTTCTGCCAGGTGTTGGCTGGCTGGCTGGTGGTATCATCCTCGCAGTATATCGCTAAATTCCTTTGCTCTTTGATCTACTCCGTTCAACCAGCCTCCTTGTCTTTACCTTTCGCATTGATGTCAGGATAAAGGTACACACGTCCTCACTCCTTCCTTGTAAATTTCACAGAATCTTTCACCACGATTCTCTGGTTCGTGGCTTCTGAAATCCGTTTTCTAATTCATCTGATCTTAGACATGACTGAGTCTTTCATAATTTCCATCCTCATATCTGCTTGTTGCATTAAGCTCTACTGCTGCTCTCTGTATGTCCTTAACAACTATATGGTCAGACATCAACATGACTTATTCCAAACAGCATATGATCCATGAAGTTGTCAACGTCCATGATGTTGTCAACGTCCATGATGTTGTCAACGTTCATGATGTCAACGTTCATGATGTTTTCAACGTCCATGATGCCGTCAACATCCATGATGTTGTCAACGTTCATGATCTTAACGTTCATAATGTCAACATTCATGATGTTGTCAACATCCATGATGTTGTCAACGTTCATGATGTCAACGTCCATGACGTTGTCAATATCCATGATGTTGTCAACGTTCATGATGTTGTCAACGTCCATGATGTTGTCAACGTTCATGATGCCAACGGTCATGATGTTGTCAACGTCCATGATGCTGTCAACGTTCATGATGTCAACGTTCATGATGTTGGCAACGTTCATAATGTCAACGTTCATGATGTCAACGTTCATAATGTTGTCAACGTCATGATGTTGTCAACGTAAATGATGTTGTCAACGTCCATGGTGTCAACGTCCATGATGTTGTCAACGTCCATGTTGTCAACGTTCATGAAGTTGTCAGCGTCCATGATGTCAACGTCCATGATGTTGTCAACGTCCATGTTGTCAACGTTCGTGAAGTTGTCAGCGTCCATGATGTCAACGTCCATGATGTTGTCAACGTTCATGATGTCAATGTCTATGATGTTGTCAACGTTCAAGATGTTGTCAGCGTTCATGATACTGTCAACGTTCATAACGTCAACTTTCATGATGTTGTCAACGTTCATAATTTTGTCAACGTCCATGATGTCAACGTCCATGATGTCAAAGTTCATGATGTTGTCAACGCTCATGATGTTGTCAACGTTCATGATGTTGTCAAAATTCATGGTGTAGTCAACGTTCATGATGTTAACGTCCATGATGTCAACGTTCATGATGTTGTCAACGTTCATGATGTCAACGTCCATGATGTCAACTTTCATGATGTATCAACGTTCATGATATTTTCAACGTCCATGATGTTAACGTCCATGATGTTGTCAACGTCCATGATGTTGCCAACGTCCATGATGTCAACGTTCATGATGTTGTCAGCGTTCATGATGTCAACGTTCATGATGCTGTCAACGTTCATGATGTCAACGTTCATGATGTTGTCAACGTCCATAATGTTCTCAACGTTCATGATGATGTCAACCTCCATGATGTTGTCAACGTTCATGATGTTGTCAACGTCCATGATGTCAACGTTCATGATGTCAACGTCCATGATATTGTCAACGCTTATGATGTTGTCAACATTCATGATGTTGTCAACGTCCATGTGTTGTCAACGTCCATGATGTTGTCAACGTCCATGATGTCAACGTTCATGATGTCAACGTTCATAATGTTGTCAACGTCCATGATTTTGTCAACGTCCATGATGTCAACTTTCATGATGTTGTCAACGTCCATGTTGTTGTCAATGTTCATGACGTTGTCAACGTTCATAATGTTGTCACCGTCAATGATGTTGTCAACGTTCATGATGTTCTTAACGTCCATAATGTTGTCAACGTCCATGATGTTGTCAACGTCCATGATGTCAACTTTCATGATGTTGTCAACGTCCATGTTGTTGTCAATGTTCATGACGTTGTCAACGTTCATAATGTTGTCACCGTCAATGATGTTGTCAACGTTCATGTTGTCAACGTCCATGATGTTGTCAACGGCCATGATGTCAACGTTCATGATGTTGTCAACGTCCATGATGTCAACGTTCATGGTGTCAACTTTCATGATGTCAACTTCATGATGTTGTCAACATCCATGATGTCAGCGTTCATGATGTCAGTGTTTATGATGTCAACGTTCATGATGTTATCAACGTCCATGATGTTGTCAACGTTCATGATGTCGGCGTTCATGATGTCAACTTTCATTATGTCAAATTTTATTATGTTGTCAACTTCCATGATGTCAACGTTCATGATGTCAACGTCCATGATGTTGTCATCGTCCAAGATGTTGTCAACGTTCATGATGCTGTCAACGTTTATGATGCTGTCAACGTCCATGATGTTGTCAATGTCCATGATGTTGTCAACGTTCATGATGTTGTCAACGTTCATGATGTTGTCAACGTCCATGATGTAGTCAACTTTTATGATGATGTCAACGTCCATGATGTTGTCAACGTTCATGATGTTGTCAACGTCCATGATGCTGTCAACGTTCATGATGTCAACGTTCATGATGTTGTCAGCGTTCATGATGTTGTCAACGTTCATGATGTTGTCAGCGTCCATGATGTTGTCAACGTTCATGATGCCGTCAACGTTCATGATGTCAACGTTCATGATGTCAACGTTCATGATGTTGTCAATGTCCATGATGTTGTCAACGTTCATGATGTCGGCGTTCATGATGTCAACTTTCATTGTCAAATTTTATTATGTTGTCAACTTCCATGATATCAACGTTCATGATGTCAACGTCCATGATGTTGTCATCGTCCATGATGTTGTCAACGTTCATGATGTTGTCAACATTCATGATGTTGTCAACGTCCATGATGTTGTCAATGTCCATGATGTTGTCAACGTTCATGATGTTGTCAACGTGCATGATGTAGTCAACGTTCATGATGCTGTCAACGTTTATGATGTTGTTAACGTCCATGATGTCAACGTTCATGATGTTGTCAACGTCCATGATGTTGTCAACGTTCATGATGTCACCGTTCATGATATAGTCAACGTTCATGATGTCAACGTCCATGATGTCAACGTTCATGATGTCAACGTCCATGATATCAACGTTCATGATGTCAACGTCCATGCTGTTGTCAACGTCCATGATCTCTTATCTCCCCTTATGACACCTTCCATAGTCTCTTATCTCCTCTTATGACACCTTCCATGGTCTCTTATCTCCTCTGATGACACCTCCCATGATCTCTTATCTCCTCTTATGACACCTTCCATGGTCTCTTATCTCCTCTGATGACACCCTTCCATGATCTCTTATCTCCTCTTATGACACCCTTCCATGGTCTTTTATCTCCTCTTATGACACCCTTCCATGGTCTCTTATCACCTCTGATGACACCTTCCATGATCTCTTATCTCCTCTGATGACACCTTCCATGGTCTCTTATCTCCTCTGATGACACCTTCCATGGTCTCTTATCTCCTCTGATGACACCTTCCATGATCTCTTATCTCCCCTTATGACACCTTCCATAGTCTCTTATCTCCTCTTATGACACCTTCCATGGTCTCTTATCTCCTCTGATGACACCCTTCCATGGTCTCTTATCACCTCTGATGACACCTTCCATGATCTCTTATCTCCTCTGATGACACCTTCCATGATCTCTTATCTCCTCTGATGACACCTTCCATGATCTCTGATCTCATTCCTAACTCTCTATATTTCCTCCTCCATCTGAGGTAATTTCTGATCTTCTTCCTCAATAATTTCCTCTAGCCTCGTGCTCTCACATGTTTCATCATATATACATACGATCATTACTATTTATATCCTATTGGATCTCTCCTCTCATCCTGAGCCTCCTCAGTCAGGATGTAGTCAGTGCTGCTGTGGGATCTTGCTGCTCTCCTTCTCTGAGTTCATCTTCATGAGAAACATTGACCCCAAGGTTCTTGCCTCTGGATCCCTGCTTACGTGAGACGTGCAATACTGAAGGTCTTCATTTCTTCCTCCAGTTTGTGGTAATAACATATTGTTGGCTTTTTGGCTGAAAATGATATCTGGTAGAGTTGTTGGTAGAATTGTCTATTTGAGATAAATGCTTTACTTTATCTTTATTAACAGTTCCACTCCCTGTGTGTCAGTTATTGACACGGTCTGCTGGATGGATAATCTTTATATGAAATGTTAGAAAATCACAGACTGTTGACTTTAGCAACACTCATAAGCATATGATTTTGATGTTTGATCAAACCTGCCTCATCTAATGTTTCGATCCGTAGTTTGTTTGAGTGAAGACATATTCACCAAATGTTTCATTCAGGAGCCCATGAACCTGAGCGTGTGTGTGTGTGTGTGTGTGTGTGTGTGTGTGTGTGTGTGTGTGTGTGCATGTGTGTGTGTGTGTGTGTGTGTGTGTGTGTGTGTGTGTGTGTGTGTGTGTGTGTTAAAGAGACAAGGACGTATTGTGGTGAGGTCGTCTGCCGTCCATTATGTAGGGCGCGGAGGTCGGGCGTCACGCGTACGGTGGGCCCCTTACTGGTAGGGCTGCGAACTGGTAGGGCCCCGGGCTGATGGGGCCCTGGCGGGTGGGTCTCCGTGCTGGTGGGTCTATGGCTGGTGGGCCCCCGGCGGGCTGTTTGGGCCCCTAGTTGGTGAGGCTCCGAGCTGGTAGGGTCCTGGCTGGTAGGGTCCCGGGTTAGTGAGTCCCCGGCGGGCTGGTGATGGACCTTTAACCAGGCGCTTCACTGAGTCTCACGGGCGGTTGTCCCAGCAGGTTTTCCTCCTCCTCTTGCTCCCTTGCTGGACCATATCCCACCTGTCCCAGGTCAGAGGACAGCCAGCAAACACACGAGTCACGGGGTAGACACACAGGTTGTGTACACTCTGGTTACTGATCATGTAGTATTGATCCCTTGTTTATATATACCCCAGGTAGACTGTGTGTGTATGTGTGTGTGTGTGTGTGTGTGTGTGAGTGTGTGTGTGTGTGTGTGTGTGTGTGTGTGTGTGTGTGTGTGTGTGTAGATAAAATGACAAATTACATTAATCAAAGACAGTGAAATTCCTGCCCCAATGTTATGACTTCCTCCCCCCATACCATAGCTTTTCTCCCCATTACCATAATTCCCCCACTGCCATTTCTTCCTTCTCCCAGAACCATAACTTCTCCCCGACTACCATGACATTCCTACTACCATTATTGCCCTCCTCAGCACTGTGACTTCCCTCCCAACACCATGACTTCACTTCTCCACTACCATGACCTCCCTCCCTAATATCGTTGCTTCCCTCCCCAGGACCAAGACTTCCCTCCCCCACTACTATGACTTCCCTCGCCACTACCATGACTTCCCTCCCTAATACTCTGACTTCCCTCCTGCACCATCGTGACTTCCTTCCCCCGCTACCATGACTTCTATTCCCACTAACATGACTTCCTTCCCCAGTACCACAATTTCCCTCCCCAGTACCATGACTTCCCTCCCAGTACCATATCTTCCCTCCCCAGAACTATAACTTCTCACCCCAGTACCATAACTTTCCACCCCAGTACCATAACTTCACCCCCCGTACCATGACTTCCCTCCCCAGTACCATGACTTCCCTCCCCAGTACCATGACTTCCCTCCCCAGTACCATAAATTCACCTCTCCCGTACCATGACTTCCCTCCCCAGTACCATAACTTCCCTCCACCACTGCCCAACATATCAGTGAGAGTATTGGTGAGTGGGCCATATGTAGAGGTAGGTGGAGGCTAGTATAGTACGTACAGTGGGCACAATACATCACGTACAGTGGGCACAATACATCACGTACAGTGGGCACAATACATCACGTACAGTGGGCACAATACATCACGTACAGTGGGCACAATACATCACGTACAGTGGGCACAATACATCACGTACAGTGGGCACAATACATCACGTACAGTGGGCACAATACATCACGTACAGTGGGCACAATACATCACGTACAGTGGGCACAATACATCACGTACAGTGGGCACAATACATCACGTACAGTGGGCACAATACATCACGTACAGTGGGCACAATACATCACGTACAGTGGGCATGACGGATTCTGGTTATAGTCAGCATATGTTCAAGCATATTACCATCAACCAAGGTCTAAAATTACTGAGTTTGAGACATTCGTTCACACCATGACTTCCCTCATTACTATATTACCTCCTTCCCCATCACCACCACCTCCATCCCCATTAATATAACTTCCCTCCCAACTACCATGACTTCCCTCCCCACGTATATAACTTCCCTCACCAATATCATTTCCCTCACAACTATCATGATTTCCTCCCCAGCACCTTTACCTTTCCTCCCCAGTACCATAGCTTCTCTCCCCTGCCTCCCCAGAACTGCAATCATGTCCTCTCTCTCTCTCTCTCTCTCTCTCTCTCTCTCTCTCTCTCTCTCTCTCTCTCTCTCTCTCTCTCTCTCTCTCTCTCTCTCTCTCTCTCTCTCTCTCTCTCTCTCTCTCTCTTCATGAAGGGTTGGAGGTTAACTTCGGTAGTAAACCCCACATACCTTCATTCTACAAGAACAGTGATGCATATATGGGTGTCGGTGGGGGCCTGGTTCCCCGTGAGGCTGGTACCTCCTAGGTTGTCGGTGGGGGCCTGGTTCCCCGTGAGGCTGGTACCTCCTAGGGTGTCGGTGGGGGCCTGGTTCCCCGTGAGGCTGGTTCCCCACGCGATGAAACTTTGACCTTTCACACGCCACTTTTAGCAGGCGCGGCCTGACCTCACCTGACCGAAGATATTTCACAAGAAATATGTTAAATATTGACCGATTTTTGCTCTCTCTCTCTCTCTCTCTCTCTCTCTCTCTCTCTCTCTCTCTCTCTCTCTCTCTCTCTCTCTCTCTCTCTCTCTCTCTCTCTCTCTCTCTCTCTCTCTCTCTCTCGTGCCTGATGCCTCTTAGTGGCCGTGAAAGTCGTCCTCTGATTGGCTGATTGTGCTGACTGGACTAATCATACTCTCGGGAAAGTCTTCCTCTGACTGAGTTAACCCGTAAAGGTCAGGTCAAAGTTCAGGCCACCACCACACCTGAGACTAGCGCTGTCGTGAACTAGGTGTACACAGGAACAGACATACATATAGAGGAAGTCAAGACACATGTACACAGGAACAGACATACATATAGAGGAAGTCAAGACACATGTACACAGGAACAGACATACATATAGAGGAAGTCAAGACACATGTACACAGGAACAGACATACATATAGAGGAAGTCAAGACACATGTATACAGGACATACATATAGAGGAAGGCAAGACACATGTATACAGGACATACATATAGAGGAAGGCAAGACACATGTACACAGGAACAGACATACATATAGAGGAAGGCAAGACACATGTACACAGGAACAGACATACATATAGAGGAAGGCAAGACACATGTACACAGGAACAGACATACATATAGAGGAAGGCAAGACACATGTATACAGGAACAGACATACATATAGAGGAAGTCAAGACACATGTACACAGGAACAGACATACATATAGAGGAAGGAAAGACACATGTACACAGGAACAGACATACATATAGAGGAAGTCAAGACACATGTATACAGGACATACATATAGAGGAAGTCAAGACACATGTATACAGGAACAGACATACATATAGAGTAAGTCAAGACACATGTATACAGGACATACATATAGAGGAAGTCAAGACACATGTATACAGGAACAGACATACATATAGAGGAAGTCAAGACACATGTACACAGGAACAGACACAGACAGACTCTTACAGACCAACAGACAGATACAAGCAGTTAGCTGGGCGACAGACTCTGACATAAGGAACACAGACAGACATTCATGTATGGAGCAACAGACAAAGACAGACAGACATTCATGTATGGAGCAACAGACAAGGACAGACAGACATTCATGCATGGAGCAACAGACAAAGACAGACACACGAATTACCAGACAAATAGTAACAGATCCACAGACGTAAATAACCTGACAAAAGCGTACAGACAAACAGACAAACAAACAGACAGACAGACATACAAACAGACAGACAGACAGACAGACAAACTACTGGCAGACAGACAGAGGACAGAGACAAGCAGAAAGAGACAGACAGCCAAACATAGACTGATCATGACAAGATGCAGACATATGTACGTCCAGTACTGAACACCACATTATCAGGACACACGTGTTGTTTACATCTGACGACCTTCCATGTGTACACCTCACACACGACCCATGATGTTCATACTTGCTTATGTAAAGTCCAAAAGTGTTCATCCTTCCTTGTGTAGAGTTAACACGTGTTTACTTCTTGCTTCTGTAGAGTTCACACAAGGTCATCCTTGTACAGTTCACATATGTTCAACAATAGGTGTGTATAGTCATGTTCATATTTGGTGTTGTAGAGACATCATATATTTATACTTTCTTTTATACCGTCATCATATGACTATATTTGTAAAGTCGTTGTATTTACGTATTTGCCTGTGTAGAGTCATTATACTATCATGCTTGTCTGTGTAGAATCATCATATTATCATGCTTGCCTGTGTAGACTCATCACATTATCATGCTTGCCTGTGTAGACTCATCATATGATCATGCTTGTGTGTGTAGAGTCATCATATTATCATGCTTGCCTGTGTAGCGTCATCATACTATCTTGCTTGCCTGTGTAGAGTCATCATACTATCTTGCTTGCATGTGTAGAATCATCGCATTATCATGCTTGCCTGAGTAGAGTCATCATATTATCATACTTGCCTGTGTAGAGTCATCATATTATCTTGCTTGCTTGAGTAGAGTCATCATATCATAATGCTTGCTGTGTAGAGTCATCATATCATCATGCTTGCCTGTGTAGAGTCATCATACTATCATGCTTGCCTATGTAATCATATCATAATGCTTGCCTATGTAGAGTCATCATATCATCATGCTTGCCTGTTTAGAGTCATTATATCATCATGCTTGCCTGTGTAGAGTCATCATATCATCATGCTTGCCTGTGTAGAGTCATCATATCATCATGCTTGCTGTGTAGAGTCATCATATCATCATGCTTGCCTGTGTAGAGTCATCTTATCATCATGCTTGCCTGTGTAGAGTCATCATATCATCATGCTTGCCTGAGTAGAGTCATCATATCATCATGCTTGCCTGTGTAGAGTCATCATATCATCATGCTTGCCTGTGTAGAGTCATCATATCATCATGCTTGCCTGTGTAGAGTCATCATATCATCATGCTTGCCTGTGTAGAGTCATCATATCATCATGCTTGCCTGTGTAGAGTCATCATATCATCATGCTTGCCTGTCTCGTCATCATATCATCATGCTTGCCTGTGTAGAGTCATCATATCATCATGCTTGCCTGTGTAGAGTCATCATATCATCATGCTTGCCTATGTAGAGTCATCATATCATCATGCTTGCCTGTCTAGAGTCATCATATCATCATGCTTGCCTGTGTAGAGTCATCATATCATCATGCTTGCCTGTCTCGAGTCATCATATCATCATGCTTGCCTGTGTAGAGTCATCATATCATCATGCTTGCCTGTGTAGAGTCATCATATCATCATGCTTGCCTCTCTCGAGTCATCATATATTCATGCATGCTTGTGTGGTCATTATATGTTCATACTTGCCTGTGTAGAATCATCATACTTCCCCGTATAGATTCATTACATATTCATACTTGGCCTTATAGAGTCATTATATGTTCACACCTGCCTGTAAAGTCATCACATACTCAGTGTCAGGTCAGGTACAAATCGTGATGATGTCAGGCCAGGTACAGATAGTAATGGTGTCAGGTCAGGTACAGATCGTGATGGTGTCAGGCCAGGTACAGATAGTAATGGTGTCAGGTCGGGTACAAATCGTGATGATGTCAGGCCAGGTACAGATAGTAATGGTGTCAGGTCAGGTACAGATCGTGATGGTGTCAGGTCAGGTACAGATAGTAATGGTGTCAGGTCAGGTACAGATCGTGATGGTGTCAGGTCAGGTACAGATAGTAATGGTGTCAGGTCAGGTACAGATAGTAATGGTGTCAGGTCAGGTACAGAGAGTAATGGTGTCAGGTCAGGTACAGATAGTAATGGTGTCAGGTACAGAGAGTAATGGTGTCAGGTCAGGTACAGATAGTAATGGTGTCAGGTCAGTTACAGAGAGTAATGGTGTCAGGTCAGGTACAGATAGTAATGGTGTCAGGTCAGGTACAGAGAGTAATGGTGTCAGGTCAGGTACAGATCGTGATGGTGTCAGGTCAGGTACAGATAGTAATGGTGTCAGGTCAGGTACAGATCGTGATGGTGTCAGGTCAGGTACAGATAGTGATGGTGTCAGGTCAGGTGCAGAGTGTGATGGTGTCAGGTCAAGGGCAGATAGTGATGGTGTCAGGTCAAGTGCAGATAGTGATGGTGTCAGGTCAGGTACAGATCGTGATGGTGTCAGGTCAAGGGCAGATAGTGATGGTGTCAGGTCAAGTGCAGATAGTGATGGTGTCAGGTCAGGTGCAGAGTGTGATGGTGTCAGGTCAAGGGCAGATAGTGATGGTGTCAGGTCAGGTGCAGATAGTGATGGTGTCAGGTCAGGTGCACATAGTGATGGTGTCAGGTCAAGTGCAGATCGTGATGGTGGCAGATCAGGTGCAGATAGTGATGGTGTCAGGTCAAGTGCAGATAGTGATGGTGTCAGGTCAAGTGCAGATAGTGGTTTTGTTAGGTCAGGTGCATATCGTGATGGTGTCAGGTCAGGTACAGATCGTGATGGTGTCAGGTCAAGTGCAGGTAGTGATGGTGTCAGATCAAGTACAGATAGTGATGGTGTCAGGTCAAGTGCAGATAGTGATGGTGTCAGGTCAAGTGCAGATAGTGATTTTGTTAGGTCAGGTGCATATCGTGATGGTGTCAGGTCAGGTACAGATCGTGATGGTGTCAGGTCAAGTGCAGATAGTGATGGTGTCAGATCAAGTGCAGATAGTGATGGTGTCAGGTCAAGTGCAGATAGTGATGGTGTCAGGTCAAGTGCAGATAGTGATGGTGTCAGGTCAGGTGCAAATAGTGATGTGTCAGGTCAGGTGCAGATCGTGATGTCAGGTCAGGTACAAATCGTGATGGTGTCAGGTCAGGTACAGATCCTGGTGGTGTCAGGTCAAGTGCAGATAATGATTGGTGTCAGGTCAGTTGCAGAAAGTGAAGGTGTCAGGTCAGGTACAGTTCGTGATGGAGTCAGGTCAAGTGCAGATTGTGATAGTGTCAGGTCAAGTGCGGATAGTAATTGGTCTCAAGTCAGGTGTAGATAGAGATGGTGTCAGATTAAGTGGATATAGTGATGGTGTCAGGTCAAGTACAGATAGAGATGGTGTCAGGTCGTGCTGATAGTGATAACGTCAGTTAAATTGCAGATAGTGATGGTGTCAGGTCAGGTACACAATCTATACAGTAGTGTTGTTATACAGCACATCATACAACCCACACTGCAGTGTTGTTATACAGCACATCATACAACCCACACTGCAGTGTTGTTATACAGCACATCATACAACCCACACTGCAGTGTTGTTATACAGCACATCATACAACCCACACTGCAGTGTTGTTATACAACACATCATACAACCCACACTGCAGTGTTGTTATACAGGACATCATACAACCCACACTGCAGTGTTGTTATACAGCACATCATACAACCCACACTGCAGTGTTGTTATACAGCACATCATACAACCCACACTGCAGTGTTGTTATACAACACATCATACAACCCACACTGCAGTGTTGTTATACAGGACATCATACAACCCACACTGCAGTGTTGTTATACAGCACATCATACAACCCACACTGCAGTGTTGTTATACAGCACATCATACAACCCACACTGCAGTGTTGTTATACAGCACATCATACAACCCACACTGCAGTGTTGTTATACAGGACATCATACAACCCACACTGCAGTGTTGTTATACAGCACATCATACAACCCACACTGCAGTGTTGTTATACAGCACATCATACAACCCACACTGCAGTGTTGTTATACAGGACATCATACAACCCACACTGCAGTGTTGTTATACAGCACATCATACAACCCACACTGCAGTGTTGTTATACAGCACATCATACAACCCACACTGCAGTGTTGTTATACAGCACATCATACAACCCACACTGCAGTGTTGTTATACAGGACATCATACAACCCACACTGCAGTGTTGTTATACAGCACATCATACAACCCACACTGCAGTGTTGTTATACAGCACATCATACAACCCACACTGCAGTGTTGTTATACAGCACATCATACAACCCACACTGCAGTGTTGTTATACAGCACATCATACAACCCACACTGCAGTGTTGTTATACAGCACATCATACAACCCACACTGCAGTGTTGTTATACAGCACATCATACAACCCACACTGCAGTGTTGTTATACAACACATCATACAACCCACACTGCAGTGTTGTTATACAGGACATCATACAACCCACACTGCAGTGTTGTTATACAACACATCATACAACCCACACTGCAGTGTTGTTATACAGCACATCATACAACCCACACTGCAGTGTTGTTATACAGGACATCATACAACCCACACTGCAGTGTTGTTATACAGCACATCATACAACCCACACTGCAGTGTTGTTATACAGCACATCATACAACCCACACTGCAGTGTTGTTATACAGGACATCATACAACCCACACTGCAGTGTTGTTATACAACACATCATACAACCCACACTGCAGTGTTGTTATACAGCACATCATACAACCCACACTGCAGTGTTAGTATACCTTTGAAGTTTAGGTTTCCGGATGATGAACCTGTGAACCTTAGTTTGCTGGATAGTGAACCTGTGAACCTTACGTTGCCGAGTGATAGAATTGTGAACCTTAGTTTCCGGATAGTGAACATGTGAACCTTAGTTTGCCAGGTAGGGAACCTGTGAATCTTACGTTGCTGGATAATGAACCTGTGAACCTTACGTTGCCGGATAGTGACTCTATGAACCTCAGGTTGCCGGGTGATGAACCTGTGAACCTCAGGTTGCCGGGTGATGAACCTGTGAACCTGAGGTTGTGGGTGGGGAGGTGATAACCCGACGCCCAGTGTGGCCTGTGCTGCTCACAAGTCGTGCGTTCAGTGCGGTCAGGCTTATCGTGTCGTGCGCCGTCTCCCACGGATGGCAGGAGGCGCCGTACCTGACCGTCCGTCGTGGCGGGTGACCGTCTTACACGCTACTGATCCTGTCTTGGTCTTGACGTGTAAACAGTGAGCGAGATACCTCATGAAACTTTAACCCTGTATGTAGACAATTCATTGACATAAGACCCATAACTATAGTTTCATGGACCTTAGACTGTAGATGTCTGCGGTATTTTCCCGGATATAAATTCTAGCCAGTACATCTCCATCACTGTACACGAGGGTAGTGTTCCGTGGAACAGCCCTCTAGTTTCATACAGGAAACTTCACGATGTTCCAGTTCTTAGCGGTGTTTGTTTGAGCCAGAATTTAGCTTCGTGGATATCAATAGCTAATGGATGAAATGTAGGTTGGTGTCGTCATGAGTGCTGTTAGCCTATGGTTGAGTTAGAGATTAGTGTCGTCACGCGTGCTAATAGCCAATGGTTGAGTTGGAGGTTTGTGTCGTCACGAGTGCTAATAGCCAATAGTTGAGTTGAAGGTTGGTGTCGTCACGGGTGCTAATAGCCAATAGTTGAGTTGAAGGTTGGTGTCGTCACGGGTGCTAATAGCCAATAGTTGAGTTGAAGGTTGGTGTCGTCACGAGTGCTAATAGCCAATAGTTGAGTTGAAGGTTTGTGTCGTCACGGGTGCTAATAGCCAATAGTTGAGTTGAAGGTTGGTGTCGTCACGGGTGCTAATAGCCAATAGTTGAGTTGAAGGTTGGTGTCGTCACGGGTGCTAATAGCCAATAGTTGAGTTGAAGGTTGGTGTCGTCACGAGTGCTAATAGCCAATAGTTGAGTTGAAGGTTGGTGTCGTCACGGGTGCTAATAGCCAATGGTTGAGTTAGAGATTGGTGTCGTCACGGGTGCCAGTAGCCAATGGCTGAGTGTGTCGTCACGGATGCCAGCGGTTATGAGTAACAGTTTGCAAATGCTGTCTAGGTTGTGGATAGACACTGTAGCTCAAGGTGGTGAACGTACGATGTTTTGGTGGTGGTGAGTAATGGGCATCGTGGCATACTTGGGGTGTAGTGATTTATGGGTGTAGTGGGCTCTGGGTGTAGTGGCTGAGATGTGAATGTAGCAGTTTGTTGGGTGTTGTGGGCTGCGGGTATATCGTAGGTGTAACAGAGGGTCGACGCAAGAGGAGGATCCATCTTGACGTTCACTTCAGAACTAAAGAGATGATAATTTGTGAGTGTTGAGCATGGGCGCCATTGTTGCTCCGGACAAAGGGTTCCAGCGAGAATAATCGAGTAATTTGAGCGGAAATTCTTACGTAAGGTTTTAATACTTCGGAAGCAACAGATTTTCTCTTTAATGTAAAAGTGAATTATTTCAGGTGATTTACCCCGGGATATTCATCAGTAGGAACATCAGGTATCAAGATAATACTAGGAAAAAATGGTGATTTACCCCCGGGATATTCATCAGTAGGAACATCAGGTATCAAGATAATACTAGGAACAAATTGTGTCTCCTTGTTAGTGGTGGTGAGGCGGGAGGAGAGTGTTGCCATCAGGAGGGTGTAGCATTAATCTTGGTAAGGCGTCGTGCTGGGTATGGCGGGCATTGTGTAATAATGTGATTCCCTCAGACGCGACCTTCCTACACCGACAAGGCTGTGAGTGTGTGGCAACGGCAGGTGGGTCACACCTCACACCAGGATCCAGCCAGAATATGTCAATAAAATGTGGTTATTGTCTATTGTTGGGCGCCAGTGTTGCCATCACTCACGCGCCGTACATCACCCACTTCGTTACCAACGTCTACTGTAAGATCTTCACCTCGATTCTTACCCATTAGTGGTCGTGGTTATGCAGTTTGTCTGTCATATGATGTTTATGTGTTTGATAACCATGTGCAGTTGTAGGAGGGATGACACTCTCATACTGCTTTACAGTGAAGGAAGGCATATAAGTACGATAAACAACCATCAGCCTCTCGTACGTTACACTCAGTGGTGTTTGGTATGACTGCCAGAGACTCCAAACACTAGAAATATTTTTCTCTTTCTGTTTGTCTGAGTTGATGTGTACGTGCCAGGCCCTGAAGCAGTACCAGGCTGCTTGTGGTTCTTGCACAGAGGTGGACGGCTTGTCAATATGACTTGTATCCTGACACAAGGACTGTACAATGCATCAGTTTCCCAAACATTCAACTACAAACATATAGAGCAGTAGTCCTCCACTTCATGGATCAAACAATGTTCCACTTGTGAGGATAATGAATAATGAGAACATGATTGGCTGGTGGTGGTGAGGAGGAGGAGGAGGAGGAGGAGGCAATACTTGTTTGTCATGTTACTGCGGCGCCCGGATGGCGTGTTCACCCCACCAATACATCAGACGTTGGGGGAGAAAAAATGCTAAATGTCATGAGTGCGTGAGAAGCCTGACTGACCTCGGCTGACCTCAGCACAAAGGTCACCCCACCATCCCGTCTTCACCTCCCAGACCTTCAACATTCCCTTGCTCTTCACGGGCTTGGCTTACTTAAGTTTAATCTTATATATATATATTTTCTTTTTCTTTCTTTCAAACTATTCGCCATTTCCCGCATTAGCGAGGTAGCGTTAAGAACAGAGGACTGGGCCTTTTTTGGAATATCCTCAACTGGCCCCCTCTGTTCCTTCTTTTGGAAAATTTAAAAAAAAAAACGAGAGGGGAGGATTTCCAGCCCCCCGCTCCCTCCCCTTTTAGTCGCCTTCTACGACACGCAGGGAATACGTGGGAAGTATTCTTGCTCCCCTATCCCCAGGGATAATGTATATATATATATATATATATATATATATATATATATATATGAGTGTGTGTGTGTGTGTGTGTGTGGCTTGCGGCTGTCGGGTCTTGCACTGCGTCTGTCATAAAATTTTATTATGCAGTGAACACAGATTAAAGCGTTTACATATTTTGCCTACGACAAAGTTATCCACTTTATATAGACCGTCACTAATATTCATGCTGTAATTCTTTAGGTATTTGATAAGGGAAGATTCGATGCTGATTCTTTTGATCAGACACAGGTTATAAATGAAGTAGCACTAGTCAAATATCTACAGTGGTCATAATTTTAAATGTGAATAAAGAATACATTAGAAACATATTATGTTCTTATACAGTATTTATGTGCTTAAGTCTAACCCGAGAAATCTTTACCAGTCTGCCCAATATAAAACATATTACAACTCTTACATGATATTCAGTAAGCACAGCCCGCAGGCAAAAGTCTCTAGTAAGTTTTTGATTAAAATGTATTTAATAGTAGTGATATTGCTTAAGGCTAAATTCACATTAAACGCTCTATGTAGGTGGGGAACTAAATCTAGATTATCACTTAATGGTAAAACCAAAAGATATTTCGTACCTGGAGAGGCTTGAGTTAAATCTCTCAAATGAACTCTTTGCCAAAAAGATATTCATCACTGAAAGATCTGAGACACTTTAACTTGGATCCAGTTGTATATATTCATTTTGCCTTGCTACTATTTGCCGTGATTTTCTTACCTCTTATACCACCATATCATCAAACATATTCAAAAGTCCTTCACAGTAATCACTCCATCCCCTCCTCACCCCATCACTACCTGTTACCAGTTCACCATCTGCTCCCTTCACCGACGTTACCATTTGTTTTCTTGTTTTCTCACGCACACCCTCCTTCCAAAACATATTCTCACATATGCTCAGCCCCACCTCTCATATATATTTATTTATTTATTCATTTCATGATACTTAACCTCCGTCTCCCGCATTTGAAAGGTAGCGCAAGGGAACAGACGAGGAATGGCCCAACCCACCCACATACACATGTATATATATAAACGCCCACACACCCACATATTCATATACATATACATTTCAACGTATACATACATATACATATACAGACATATACATATATACACATGTACATATCTATACTCGCTGCCTTCATCCATTCATGTCACCACCTCGCCACACACGAAATAGCGTCCTCCCCTAGCGAGGCAGCGCCAGGAACAGACAAAAAAGGCCTCATTCGTTCACACTCAGCCTCTAGCTGCCATGTGTAATGCACCGAAACCACAGCTCCCTTTCCACATCCAAGCCCCACAGACTTTTCCATGGATTACTCCAGACGCTTCACATGCCCTGGTTCAATCCAGTGACAGCACGTCGACCACGGTATACCACATCGTTCCATTTCACTCTATTCCTTGCACGACTTTCACCCTCCTGCATGTTCAGGCCCCGATCGCTCAAATTCTTTTTCACTCGATCCTTCCACTCCAATTTGGTCTCCCGCTTCTCCTTGTTCCCTCCACCTTTGACACATATATCCTCTTTATCAATCTTTCCTCACTCATTTTCTCCATGTGTCCAAACCATCTCAAAACACCCTCTTCTGCTCTCTAAACCACACTCTTTTTATTACCACATATCTCTCTTACCCTTTCATTACTTACTCAATCAAACCACCTCACACCACATATTGTCCTCAAACATTTCATTTCCAACACATCCACCCTCCTCCGCACAACCCTATCTATAGCGCATGCCTCGCAAACATAGAACATTGTTGGAACCGCAATTCCTTCAAACATACCCATTTTTGCTCTCCGAGGTAACGTTCTCGCCTTCCACACATTCTTTACCGCTCCCAGAACCTTCGCTCCCGCCCTCACCCTGTGACTCACTTCTGTTTCCATGGTTCCATCCGCTGCTAAGTCCACTCCCAGATGTCTAACTCACTTCGCTTCCTCCAGTTTTTCTCCAATCAAATTTATCCCCCAATTAACTTCTCCCTCAATCCTACTGAATCTAATAACCTTGCTCTTATTCACGTTTACTCTCAACTTTCTTCTTTCACACACTTTTCCAAACTCAGTCACCAACTTCTGCAGTTTCTCACCCAAATCAGCCACCAGAGCTGTATCATTAGCGAACAACAACTGACTCACTTCCCAAGCCCTCTCATCCACAACAGACTGCATTCTTGTCCCTCTCTCCAAAACTTGCATTTACCTCCCTAACCACCCCATCCGTAAACAAATTAAACAACCATGGAGACATCACGCATCCCTGCCGCAAACCGACATTCACTGAGAACCAATCACTTTCTTCTCTTCCTACTCGTACACATGCCATATATCCTTGGTAAAACTTTTCACTCCTTCTAGCAACATATAACCTTCCACAAAGCAACTCTATCAACTCTATCATATGCCTTCTCTAGATCCATAAATGCTACGTACATATCCATCTGTTTATCTAAGTATTTTTCACATACCTTCTTCAAAGCAAACACCTGATCCCCACATTCCCTTACCACTTCTGAAACCACACTGCTCTTCCCCAATCTGATGCTTTGTACATGCTTTTACCCTCTCAATCAATACCCCCCTATATGATTTCCCAGGGATGCTCAACTTATGCCTCTGTAATCTGAACACTCACCTTTATCCCCTCTGCCATTGTGCAATGGCACTATGCATTCATTCCGCCAATCCTGAGGCACTTCACCATTACCTATACATACATTGAATATCCTTACCAACCAGTCAACAAGTCACTCCTTTTTTTTATGAATTCCCCTGCAATACTATCCAAACCCGCCGCCTTGCCGGCTTTCATCTTCCGCAAAGCTTTCACTAACTCTTCTCTGTTCACCAAGCCATTCTCCCTGACCCTCTCACTTCGCACACTGCCCCGACCAAAACACCCTGTATCTGCCACTCTATCATCAAACACATTCAACAAACCTTCAAAATATTCACTCTATCTCTCTCACTTCATCACTACTTGTTATTACCTCCCCATTTGTCCCCTCCACCGATGTTCCCATTTGTTCTCATGTTTTACGCACTTTAATTACTTCTTTCCAAAACATCTTTTTATTCTCCTAAAATGTGAGATATTCTCACCCCAACTCTCATTTGCACCTTTCTCTTGACCTCCTGCCGCTTTCTTTTATACATTTCCTAGTCATTTGCATTACTTCCCTGCAAAAATCGTTCAAACGCCTCTCTCTTCTATTTCACTAACAATCTTACTTCTTCATCCCACCATTCACTACCCTTTCTAATCTGCCCACCTCCCACCTCTTTCATGCTACATGCATCTTTTGCGCAAGCCATCACTGCTTTCCTAAATACATCCCATTCCTCCCACACTCCCCTTGCGTCATTTGCTTTCACGTTTTGCCATTCTGCACCCAATTTCTCCTGGTACTTCCTCACACATGTCTCCTCTTCAAGCTCACTTATTCTCAACACTCTCTTCACCCCAACATTCTCTCTTTTTTTCTGAAAACCTCTACAAATCTTCACCTTCACCTCCACAAGATAGTGATCAGACATCCCTCCAGTTGCCCCTTTCAGCACATTTACATCTAAAAGTCTCTCTTTTACACGCCTATCAATTTACACGTAATCCAATAACGCCCAATAACGCTCTCTGGCCATCTCTCCTACTCACATACGTATACTTATGAATATATCTCTCTCTTTAATCCAGGTATTTGCAATCACCAGTCTTTTTTCAGCACACAAATCTACAAGTCCTTTACCATTTCCATTTACGACACTGAACACCCCACGTACACCAATTATACCCTCATCTACCACATTGCTCACTTTTGCATTCAAATCACCCATCGCTGTAACCCGCTCTCGTGCATCAAAGTTGCTAACACACTCGCTCAGCTGCTCCCTAAACACTTGCTTCTCGTGATCTTTCTTCTCATGCCCAGGTGCATAGGCACCAGTAATCACCCATCTCTCTCCATCCACTTTCAGTTTTACCAATATCAATCTAGAGTTTACTTTCTTACACTCTATCACATATTCCCGCAACCCCTGCTTCAGGAGTAATGCTACTCCTTACTTTGCTCTTGTCCTCTCACTTACCCCTGGCTTTACTCCTAAGACATTCCCAAACCACTCTTCCCCTTTACCCATGAGCTTCCTTTCACTCAGAGCTAAAACATCCAGGTTCCTTTCCTGAAACATACTACCTATCTCTCTTTTTTTCTCATCTTGGTTACATCCACACACATTTTGACACCCCAATCTGAGCCTTCGAGGATATATATACATACATATATATATATATATATATATATATATATATATATATATATATATATATATATATATATATATATATATATATATATATATATATATATATATACATATATATATATATATATATATATATATATATATATATATATATATATATATATATATATATATATATATATATATATATATATATATGTATATATATATATATATATATATATATATATATATATATATATATATATATATATATATATATATATATATATATACATATATATATATATATGGAGCGGGAGGCTGGAAATCCTCCCCTCTCATTATTTTTTTTTAATTTTCCAAAAGAAGGAACAGAGAAGGGGGCCAGGTGAGGATATTCCCTCAAAGGTCCAGTCCTCTGTTCTTAACGCTACCTCGCTAACACGGGAAATGGCGAATAGTTTAAAAAAAAAAAAAAAAATATATATATATATATATATATATATATATATATATATATATATATTTTTTTTTTTTTTTTTTTTTTTTTTTTGCTTTGTCGCTGTCTCCCGCGTTTGCGAGGTAGCGCAAGGAAACAGACGAAAGAAATGGCCCAACCCACCCCCATACACATGCCTTGATTCAATCCACTGACAGCACGTCAACCCCGGTATACCACATCGCTCCAATTCACTCTATTCTTTGCTCTCCTTTCACCCTCCTGCATGTTCAGGCCCCGATCACACAAAATCTTTTTCACTCCATCTTTCCACCTCCAATTTGGTCTCCCTCTTCTCCTCGTTCCCTCCACCTCCGACACATATATCCTCTTGGTCAATCTTTCCTCACTCATTCTCTCCATGTGACCAAACCATTTCAAAACACCCTCTTCTGCTCTCTCAACCACGCTCTTTTTATTTCCACACATCTCTCTTACCCTTACGTTACTTACTCGATCAAACCACCTCACACCACACATTGTCCTCAAACATCTCATTTCCAGCACATCCATCCTCCTGCGCACAACTCTATCCATAGTCCACGCCTCGCAACCATACAACATTGTTGGAACCACTATTCCTTCAAACATACCCATTTTTGCTTTCCGAGATAATGTTCTCGACTTCCACACATTCTTCAAGGCTCCCAGAATTTTCGCCCCCTCCCCCACCCTATGATCCACTTCCGCTTCCATGGTTCCATCCGCTGCCAGATCCACTCCCAGATATCTAAAACACTTCACTTCCTCCAGTTTTTCTCCATTCAAACTCACCTCCCAATTGAATTGACCCTCAACCCTACTGTATCTAATAACCTTGCTCTTATTCACATTTACTCTTAACTTTCTTCTTTCACACACTTTACCAAACTCAGTCACCAGCTTCTGCAGTTTCTCACATGAATCAGCCACCAGCGCTGTATCATCAGCGAACAACAACTGACTCACTTCCCAAGCTCTCTCATCCCCAACAGACTTCATACTTGCCCCTCTTTCCAAAACTCTTGCATTCACCTCCCTAACAACCCCATCCATAAACAATTTGTTTATTTTAATTTGTTTATATTTATATATATATATATATATATATATATATATATATATATATATATATATATATATATATATATATATATATATATATATATATATATATATATATATATATATATATATATATATATATATATATATATATATATATATATATATATATATATATATGTTGCTGAGCAGGAGGTGCTCGTTGTCTTCTTGATGGTAGTTGCATGAAGGATTTTAGGATATTTTGCAATGGTGTTTGCAGTGATAAGTGTTGTTGTCCAAGGTGTTGACGGAGATTGTGAGTCGTGGTTGTCTGGGGAGTGAGATTTCGGATGGCTTTGTCTCTGGTGGGTTTGACTTTGATACTAAGTTGGGAGGTCGGTTGTTCGTGCTTGCCGGGTTAGTTCAGTGTGTATGTAATTTGTCAGCGCTAAATTAGCAAGGAAGTGTGGGGATCTATGATTAGAGGTTGCTGAAGTGTGAGGCAGGGGTAAACTTTATATTTCTACTTGGGGGATGGTGGTTAGGATGGGAGGAGACTAATGCTATTGCATAGCACTCAATACCGAACAGTTTGAGGTGAGGTAGGACTATGTCTGGAGATCTTTGCTTCATGGTGAAGTTGTGATGTATTTGTATTTCCTAGCCAGGCAGTAATTGTTATGGGTGCGCTATGTCGTCTGGCTTCCAGCTCTGCTATAATTGCATTTGAGAGGGTGGCAGACCAGGCAAGTGAAGTATACTTTACAGATGAGCAGATATATCGTATACTGTATATATGATGTTGAGTGATATATTGTCTATTCATTGTCCAAATCTAGTGCTAGTTAGGATTTTGAGAATATCTAGGTTTTGTTGGCTTTCTGCTAATGTTACTGGAGTGAGGAGTAAATTATATATATATATATATATATATATATATATATATATATATATATATATATTATATATATATATATATATATATATATATATATATATATATATATATTATCCCTGGGGGTAGGGGAGAAGGAATACTTCCCACGTATTCCCTACGTGTCGTAAAAGGCGACTAAAAGGGAAGGGAGCGGGGGGCTGGAAATCCTCCCCTCTCATTTTTTTTTTAATTTTCCAAAAGAAGGAACAGAGAAGGGGGCCAGATGAGGATATTCCCTCAAAGGCCCAGTCCTCATTTCTTAACGCTACCTCGCTAATGCGGGAAATGCGAATAGTATGAAAGATATATATATATATATATATATATATATATATATATATATATATATATATATATATATATAGGATGCTTTACATCCTTGATAAAAGATTCTCACTGCTTCTAGCAACTTACCTCCCTCACCATATACTCTAAATACCTTCCACAGAGCATCTCTATCAACTCTATCATATGCCTTCTCCAGATCCGTAAACGGTACATACAAATCCATCTGTTTTTCTAATTATTTCTCACATACTTAGAAAAGCAACATGGGAAGTAAAGTAAAATAATCATCATAAGGGAGAGCTGAAAAGTTTTTGTTATCATGGAGAGGTTTGGGTTTAACTCTATAAAATGACTTTGCCAACTTGAGGGATTTATCAATGAAAGATCTAGGGTACTTTAACTTAGATCCAGTAGAATATATCTTCTCAAACTCGTCATCAATAACTCTGCACTGCTTATACGTAATGCCCTAAGGAACATAGACAGGAATGATGATAATTCAATTCTGTTATGCTGAGCTAAGTAATAATGGATATATGAGCATACACTGGTAGGTTCCTGTATGTGCTAAACTTGAACGTGTTTCCATCCCTATGGATCATGCAATCTAGAAATGGTAACATACCATCACTAAATTGATAAGTAAAGGGAGAAATGTTTGTAAATTTTCATTTGTTGGCCAAACACAAAGAACATCATCTGCACACCTAAACCAAATTGTATTAGAAGGTAAAATATCCTTTAGTAACTTTTTTCAAAACGTTCTATGTACTTGATACAGGTGAAAGAGGTTTACCCATTGCCATACCAAATTCCTGAGCATAATATTCTCCATTAAGTATTGATTCACAGTCTTTTATAAACAGTTTTACACAAACTTTACAGTGCACGTTATCAGCAGCTTCAGTATGGTCAGAGTGCTAGTAATACATCTGGCCAAGCCTTAGTCTCGTAGTGACAGCTTCTTGTAAACCATTGATCTTGTTACTTTGCCAAAACATATGTTTTACTTAAGTTGACACATTTCTATGCCATGGAAAATGAATCCGCTAGCACCTGTTTTCATTCGCGTGTTGTTTAGATAGATCTGTTTTCCTCCCTAATTACAGTTTTAAGATAACTAATTAAACATATAATGTTGTCTTCCACAGACTCTTTATCAGGTGCAACTTATGTTGCCGAAGACCAATGAGCAATAATGCTGGCATATCTCTACTTGGCTGCAAGATAAACAGTCATACCATACTATACGTAGAACACACACACACACACACACACACACACACACACACACACACACACACACACACACACACAGCACACACACACACACACACACACACACACACACACACACACACACACACACATATACTGATTTGTGATAAGAAAGAAATTCACATCAGGGCTTTCACAAACACTTTACATATTTTGTTAGCTTATAATTTCCACAAGTTGGTTAATACTATTATGTTCATGACACTGATATTATCGAACAACCAGTGTGACCTCGTCGTGATGAAACGGGACTTTGACATTTTGAATCATCCACACAGTAACATGAAGTATCATGACCGTCATAAGTTCATGTCAGTGTGCATGACACTCTCCCTCCCGAGCTTCCTGTCTCATCCATAAAACTAATCTATGACGTGAGAATTCTGTGGTCACAGAGGATGTGTAACCTGTGCGTATTCATAGCCTTTCTCCTTCATAAGTAACTTCTTCACTTTCTCGTGGTGGGTCGCCAAACGTGCAGGCAGACTTCGTCTGCACGAAGATGAAGGCTGGCCCACGCGCAGCTTAACTCTTCCGGGAGTTGGCAAAATTGTCGGTCGGTGGCTCAAGGCTTTTCTCCCTAATGTGTTGATCTTGACTGTATAATGTTATTACTTGTGTGAACTCTGGTGCGAACACTAAAGTCCACCAGGACTGAGTTGATGGTTGTGATGTGCTGACTGGAGATGGTTGCGATGTGCTGACTGGCGATGGTTGTGATGTGCTGACTGGCGATGGTTGTGATGTGCTGACTGGCGATGGTTGTGATGTGCTGACTGACTATGGTTGTGATATGCTGACTGGCGATGGTTGTGATGTGCTGACTGGCGATGGTTGTGATGTGCTGACTGGCGATGGTTGTGATGTGCTGACTGGAGATGGTTGCGATGTGCTGACTGGCGATGGTTGTGATGTGCTGACTGGCGATGGTTGTGATGTGCTGACTGGCGATGGTTGTGATCTTGCTTGGTTTTGTTGCGACGGTCATTACAGAGAACAGGATGTACAGTCTTTCATGTATCCACCATTCAGTGACTGGCTAACCTCGCTCCACGATCACTTGAGTTAACAAAACTATCGACCATTGAGCTGACACTGATATCGGCCGTTGAGCTGACACTGATATCGGCCGTTGAGCTGACACTGATATCGGCTGTTGTGCTGACAGTGATGTCGGCTGTTGAGCTAACACTGATATCAGCTGGTAAGCTAACACTGATCTCGCCCGTTTTGTGAACTTTGCTGTGCCCTGCGCTGCGTCTCCTCTAAGGGGCATCTCCAACTGGATATTTCTGGACAAAAGTTTTGTGGAATTACATTTCAAGATTGAACTTGATCTTGTTAGCCACAATTTCATGACAAGAGGTGAGGCGCAGTGGAGCGTGGTAGGAATGAGAAATATTCTCATCTTTTTCCCTAAACTTCAGAGCTGTTTTTCCCGTGATTGTGATCATACCAGTTATGTGTCACAAACTATATGTCTAGCTTCTCAGTGAATGACTGTTAACCTCCAGAGAACTAGAATGACGACACTAAAGTATTACTGGCTCCAGGAAGAGAGGTGTCAGGGGTCAATAATATGGACAAGTCCAGGACGAGTGTTAAACACTCCGTTCTTTGCTCCTACAGATGTCGTTAGAGATGCCCTTAGCTAAAGACTAGAAAGACCTATCATTGGATGACGAAGAGAGTTGTCGCACTTCCTTTGAATAAAAGTACACTTCGCCTCACGGATAACGTGTTTGCAGCGATGACGGACAGTGATAAAAGCTGAAAGGGAGCTGGAGGATGTAGGGTTCTCCAAGCCCGATATGCCTGATCCCTTGCCTAAATGACTTCATAACAGTAACGGTTGAACCATGGATTGGACGAAGAGGTCGTCTTCCCGCAAGAATAACCTCTGCTATGCGTCTGGTGGAGACAGAAGTATCACCACATAAGAGACAGTAATCTACCCAAGGCTTTTGGTCCTGATGGCGTCCCTCCCCGTGTGATGAAAGTGTGCCTCTGTGCTTACTCGTCTGTTCCGTTTCTGTTTAAAAACCAAAAATTTTCCTTCTCCTTGGAAGCATGCATTGATACATCCCATCCCTAAGAAGGGTGACCGTTCTGACCCCTCTAACTATCGTCCTATTGCTTTCACATCTACCATTTCCAAAGTCATTGAACCCCTCCTCAACCCCCATTTCCTTAAACACCAAAGATCACAGTCTTCTCCCTGATCACCAGTATGGCTTCCGTAAGGTGAGATCCACTGGTGATATTCTTTCCTATCTTACTAATGTCTGGTCATCATCCCTCAAAGATTTTGGGAAGTCATGTATAGTTGCCCTTGACATATCTAAGGCTTTTGACCGAGTGTGGCATCGGGGTCTCATCTCTAAGCTCACTTCTTTGGCTTCCCTTCCTCACTTTGCTCCTTAATATCTAGCTTCCTCTCCCTCTTTTCTCCATCAACAGCGGCGTCCCTCAAGGTTCTGTCCCGTCCCCTACAATTTTTCTCTTCTTGTTCAACGATATCCTCTCCTCTACAAATAATCCAATACACTCATACGCCGACGAATCAACACTGCATTCATCCACATCCTTCAGTTCTGCTCCTTCTCTCACTCAATCTGCATCTCGTCTTGACACAGCCTCCTCAGTAAACTCAGACTTGGAAAGGATATATATATATATATATATATATATATATATATATATATATATATATATATATATATATATATATATATATATATATATATATATATATATATATATATATATATATATATATATATATATATATATATATATATATATGTATATATATATATATATATATATATATATATATATATATATATATATATATATATATATATATATATATATATATATATATATATATATATATATATATATATATATATATATATATATATATATAGTAAAGTCAGGGGTTAGTGAGAGGACAAGAGCAAGGGAAGGAGTAGCACTACTCCTGAAACAGAAGTGGTGGGAGTATGTGATAGAGTGTAAGAAAGTAAACTCTAGATTGATATGGGTAAAACTGAAAGTGGATGGAGAGAGATGGGTGATTATTGGTGCATATGCACCTGGGCATGAGAAGAAAGATCATGAGAGGCAAGTGTTTTGGGAGCAGCTGAATGAGTGCGTTAGTGATGCACGACACCGGGTTATAGTGATGGGTGATTTGAATGCAAAGGTGAGTAATGTGACAGTTGAGGGAATAATTGGAATACATGGGGTGTTCAGTGTTGTAAATGGAAATGGTGAAGAGCTTGTAGATTTATGTGCTGAAAAAGGACTGGTGATTGGGAATACCTGGTTTAAAAAGAGAGATATACATAAGTATATATATGTAAGTAGGAGAGATGGCCAGAGAGCGTTATTGGATTACGTGTTCATTGATAGGCGCGCGAAAGAGAGACGTTTGGATGTTAATGTACTGAGAGGTGCAACTGGAGGGATGTCTGATCATTATCGTGTGGAGGCGAAGGTGAAGATTTGTAGGGGTTTACAGAAAAGAAGAGAGAAAGTTGGGGTGAAGAGAGTGGTGAGAGTAAGTGAGCTTGGGAAGGAGACTTGTGTGAGGAAGTACCTGGAGAGACTGAGTACAGAATGGAAAAAGGTGAGAACAAAGGAGGTAAGGGGAGTGGGGGAGGAATGGGATGTATTTAGGGAAGCAGTGATGGCTTGCGCAAAAGATGCTTGTGGCATGAGAAGAGTGGGAGGTGGGTTGATCAGAAAGGGTGGGATGAAGAAGTAAGATTATTAGTGAAACAGACGAGAGAGGCATTTGGACGATTTTTGCAGGGAAAAAATGCAAATGAGTGGAAGATATATAAAAGAAAGAGGCAGGAGGTCAAGAGAAAGGTGCAAGAGGTGAAAAAGAGAGCAAATGAGAGTTGGGGTGAGAGAGTATCATTAAATCTTAGGGAGAATAAAAAGATGTTTTGGAAGGAGGTAAATAAAGTGCGTAAGACAAGGGAGCAAATGGGAACTTCAGTGAAGGGGGCTAATGGGGAGGTGAAAACAAGTAGTGGTGATGTGAGAAGGAGATGGAGTAAGTATTTTGAAGGTTTGTTGAATGTGTCTGATGATAGAGTGGCAGATATAGGGTGTTTTGGTCGAGGTGGTGTGCAAAGTGATAGGGTTAGGGAAAATGATTTGGTAAACAGAGAAGAGGTAGTAAAAGCTTTGCGGAAGATGAAAGCCGGCAAGGCAGCAGGTTTGGATGGTATTGCAGTGGAATTTATAAAAAAAAGGGGGTGACTGTATTGTTGACTGGTTGGTAAGGTTGTTTAATGTATGTATGATTCATGGTGAGGTGCCTGAGGATTGGCGGAATGCTTGCATAGTGCCATTGTACAAAGGCAAAGGGGATAAGTGTGAGTGCTCAAATTACAGAGGTATAAGTTTGTTGAGTATTCCTGGTAAATTATATGGGAGGGCATTGATTGAGAGGGTGAAGGCATGTACAGAGCATCAGATTGGGGAAGAGCAGTGTGGTTTCAGAAGTGGTAGAGGATGTGAGGATCAGGTGTTTGCTTTGAAGAATGTATGTGAGAAATACTTAGAAAAGCAAATGGATTTGTATGTAGCATTTATGGATCTGGAGAAGGCATATGATAGAGTTGATAGAGATGCTCTGTGGAAGGTATTAAGAATATATGGTGTGGGAGGCAAGTTGTTAGAAGCAGTGAAAAGTTTTTATCGAGGATGTAAGGCATGTGTACGTGTAGGAAGAGAGGAAAGTAATCGGTTCTCAGTGAATGTAGGTTTGCGGCAGGGGGTGTGTGATGTCTCCATGGTTGTTTAATTTGTTTATGGATGGGGTTGTTAGGGAGGTGAATGCAAGAGTTTTGGAAAGAGGGGCAAGTATGAAGTCTGTTGGGGATGAGAGAGCTTGGGAAGTGAGTCAGTTGTTGTTCGCTGATGATACAGCGCTGGTGGCTGATTCATGTGAGAAACTACAGAAGCTGGTGACGGAGTTTGGTAAAGTGTGTGAAAGAAGAAAGTTGAGAGTAAATGTGAATAAGAGCAAGGTTATTAGGTACAGTAGGGTTGAGGGTCAAGTCAATTGGGAGGTGAGTTTGAATGGAGAAAAACTGGAGGAAGTAAAGTGTTTTAGATATCTGGGAGTGGATCTGGCAGCGGATGGAACCATGGAAGCGGAAGTGGATCATAGGGTGGGGGAGGGGGCGAAAATCCTGGGAGCCTTGAAGAATGTGTGGAAGTCGAGAACATTATCTCGGAAAGCAAAAATGGGTATGTTTGAAGGAATAGTGGTTCCAACAATGTTGTATGGTTGCGAGGCGTGGGCTATGGATAGAGTTGTGCGCAGGAGGATGGATGTGCTGGAAATGAGATGTTTGAGGACAATGTGTGGTGTGAGGTGGTTTGATCGAGTAAGTAACGTAAGGGTAAGAGAGATGTGTGGAAATAAAAAGAGCGTGGTTGAGAGAGCAGAAGAGGGAGTTTTGAAATGGTTTGGGCACATGGAGAGAATGAGTGAGGAAAGATTGACCAAGAGGATATATGTGTCGGAGGTGGAGGGAACGAGGAGAAGTGGGAGACCAAATTGGAGGTGGAAAGATGGAGTGAAAAAGATCTTGTGTGATCGGGGCCTGAACATGCAGGAGGGTGAAAGGAGGGCAAGGAATAGTGAATTGGATCGATGTGGTATACCGGGGTTGACGTGCTGTCAATGGATTGAATCAGGGCATGTGAAGTGTCTCGGGTAAACCATGGAAAGCTGTGTAGGTATGTATATTTGCGTGTGTGGACGTATGTATATACATGTGTATGGGGGTGGGTTGGGCCATTTCTTTCGTCTGTTTCCTTGCGCTACCTCGCAAACGCGGGAGACAGCGACAAAGCAAAAAAAAAAAAAAAAAAAATATATATATATATATATATATATATATATATATATATATATATATATATATATATATATATATATATATATATATATATTTTCCCTGGGGATAGGGGAGAAAGAATACTTCCCACGTATTCCCTGCGTGTCGTAGAAGGCGACTAAAAGGGGAGGGAGCGGGGGGCTGGAAATCCTCCCCTCTCGTTTTTTTTTTAATTTTCTAAAAGAGGGAACAGAGAATTGCGCCAGGTGAGGGTATTCCCTCAAAGGCCCAGTCCTCTGTTCTTAACGCTACCTCGCTAATGCGGGAAATGGCGAATAGTTTGAAAGAAAAAGAAAATATATATATATATATATATATATATATATATATTTTTTTTCAAACTATTCGCCATTTCCCGCGTTAGCGAGGTAGCGTTAAGAACAGAGGACTGGGCCTTTTTCGGAATATCCTCACCTGGCCCCCTCTGTTCCTTCTTTTGGGATGACTTTAATATGTAATATATATGCAGGCAGTAAGGATCATCACCAACAGTACTCTCCAACACTACCACAACCTCCATCCTCCACCACCACTACTGTCTCTACCATCACTACGAAAACCTTCACTTCTCTCTAACACCACTGTTTCCACGAACATGACCACTACCACTGCTTCCACCACTAGTATCACTATTTCCACCATCAAAACTACCACTGACTTTACCACCAACACCCGTAATACTAGTACTGCTACTGATGTTTTTATAACCACAATCACCACACTCTCCACTACCACTACCACACTCTCCAGTACCACCACCAGTACCACACTCTCCACTACCACCACCAGTACCACACTCTCCACTACCACTACCAGTACCACACTCTCCACTACCACTACCAGTACCACACTCTCCACTACCACTACCAGTACCACACTCTCCACTACCACCACCAGTACCATCAATACCTCCATTACCACCATCATGTCCCCCACAAACACAGTGTTCTTCATCACACTCCCCCCCCCCCTCCTCACATTTCCAGCACTGCTTACATCCATCACCAACCACACACGCACCCCTCCCCCCTCCTCCTCCTCCACGAGGACAGTATACACAGTTGGCTGGACGCGCTGCTCGATAGCAGGTGAAGGTCGTCACTGCTGTTTATGCCTGACGTAACATACAAACGCCGGCGGACCTGAACGGACCAGTGGGCGGGTCTGCGTGTGTGTGACAGTATATCACCAACACACACGTCATTGTAAACTTTTTCCCTGTTATACTAAAGCAAATAATATCAGACGCCAATTGGAAGAGAAGCTCTTGTCCACTCTGTTCTTAGACGCATGTGGTGTTCTTTCTAGGTGGTCCTATGTTATTGATCCTTCCATACTTTGATATTCTTGTTGAAGAACATGTTCATCACCTCACTGGAAAAGAAACTGTTCACGCACGTGTTTATATCCGTCACTACAGCTGGAAATAGACTATCAATTGCTGCTTCCATCAACACTGTCCAAGTCTTTGATAATTATGAACTCCTGCGTCGCATTACCTCATCATCTCTGTTCTGATCTCACTGTTGCTCACACGGCTCATGTAGGCTCGGTTTCTCAGTCTAGGAATCAATTATCTTCATAATTCACCGCTGCATTTCTTGGCGACCCAAACTGAACACAATCCTCCAGGTGGAGACGCACCACTCAACTGTTCACTGATGATTACTTTTCTTAAACTTGAGCACCATTACCCGACATGGGGAGCCCAAGATTTTGTACACCTTATTCACTGCTTCTTTGCACGACTTACCTGGTGTTAGGTCATCATAGATTATCATTATGCCAGTCTTTCACCACGTACGGGTTAATCATCTCAACACAGTACTCTACTTTCCTCATTCTTTCGTCGTTACTTCGGATGGGTAAATATTTTCAGATATTGATATTAGAATTTACATGTCACCTACGTCAACCTGATCTATGAACGTGTCAGCCAGTTGCTGCAGACGTCCAGTCTGTTGTGCCTTTATTTTTCTCTTCAGCTTCGTCTGCTCGCTCATGATAATCTCTCAAAACTGGTAGTTTTCATCTTATGCATCGCTCATCTTACAAACGTAAGGAGACGTAAAGGGAGACCCAGCTCTTTCAACTCCAAAGATAGGAAGAAGAAGGAGGATGTGCTCCAGGGGATATGAGGCGCATGATGACCAAGTTGGCATGAGACGAGTTCATTGTGTAAGAAATGACAATGTCAGGGAATGTCTCAGTTTGACATTTGTAACCAAACCTACGTATTTCCAGCATCATTGATGTCTCAGAATAGAAACAGGGCTCAGGACTGAACCCTGTAGCACTCCAGGTGATAATTTCAACCACTCGTACATTGACTGTTAATCACCGCCCTCCCATGGTCAGTAGTGTAGCTAGAACCCAGCCCTCCCATGGTCAGTAGTGTAGCTAGAACCCAGCCCTCCCATGGTCAGTAGTGTAGCTAGAACCCAGCCCTCCCATGGTCAGTAGTGTAGCTAGTGCCCAGTCCTCCCATGGTCAGTAGTGTAGCTAGTGCCCAGCCCTCCCATTGTCAGTAGTATAGCTAGTGCCCAGCCCTCCCATGGTCAGTAGTGTAGCTAGAACCCAGCCCTCCCATGGTCAGTAGTGTAGCTAGAACCCAGCCCTCCCATGGTCAGTAGTGTAGCTAGAACCCAGCCCTCCCATGGTCAGTAGTGTAGCTAGAACCCAGCCCTCCCATGGTCAGTAGTGTAGCTAGTGCCCAGTCCTCCCATGGTCAGTAGTATAGCTAGTGCCCAGTCCTCCCATGGTCAGTAGTGTAGTTAGTGCCCAGTCCTCCCATGCTCAGTAGTGTAGCTAGTGGCCAGTCCTCCCATGGTCAGTTGTGTAGCTAGTGCCCAGCCCTCCCATGGTCAGTAGTGTAGCTAGTGCCCAGCCTTCCCATGGTCAGTAGTGTAGCTAGTGCCCAGTCCTCCCATGGTCAGTAGTGTAGCTAGTACCCAGTCCTCCGATGGTCAGTAGTGTAGCTAGTGCCCAGCCCTCCCATGGTCAGTAGTGTAGCTAGTACCCAGTCCTCCCATGGTCAGTAGTGTAGCTAGTGCCCAGCCCTCCCATAGTTGGTAGTGTAGCTAGTACCCAGTCCTCCGATGGTCAGTAGTGTAGCTAGTGCCCAGCCCTCCCATGGTCAGTAGTGTAGCTAGTACCCAGTCCTCCCATGGTCAGTAGTGTAGCTAGTGCCCAGCCTTCCCATGGTCAGTAGTGTAGCTAGTGCCCAGTCCTCCCATGGTCAGTAGTGTAGCTAGTACCCAGTCCTCCGATGGTCAGTAGTGTAGCTAGTGCCCAGCCCTCCCATGGTCAGTAGTGTAGCTAGTACCCAGCCCTCCCATGGTCAGTAGTGTAGCTAGTGCCCAGCCCTCCCATGGCCAGTAGTGTAGCTAGTACCCAGTCCTTCCATGGTCAGTAGTGTAGCTAGTACCCAGTCCTCCTATGGTCAGTAGTGTAGCTAGTGCCCAGCCCTCCCATGGTCAGTAGTGTAGCTAGTGCCCAGTCCTCCCATGGTCAGTAGTGCCCAGTCCTCCCATGGTCAGTAGTGCCCAGTCCTCCCATGGTCAGTAGTGCCCAGCCCTCCCATGGTCAGTAGTGCCCAGCCCTCCCATGGTCAGTAGTGTAGCTAGTACCCAGTCCTCCGATGGTCAGTAGTGTAGCTAGTGCCCGGCCCTCCCATGGTCAGTAGTGTAGCTAGTACCCAGCCCTCCCATGGTCAGTAGTGTAGCTAGTACCTAGCCCTCCCATGGTCAGTAACATAGCAAGTGCCCAGTCCTCCTATGGTCAGTAGTGCCCAGTCCTCCCATGGTCAGTAGTGCCCAGTCCTCCCATGGTCAGTAGTGTAGCTAGTACCCATACCTCCCATGGTCAGTAGTATAGCTAGTGCCCAGTCCTCCCATGGTCAGTAGTGCCCAGTCCTCCCATGGTCAGTAGTGCCCAGTCCTCCCATGGTCAGTAGTGTAGCTAGCACCCAGCCCTCCCATGGTCAGTAGTATAGCTAGTGCCCAGTCCTCCCATGGTCAGTAGTGTAGCTAGTGCCCAGTCCTCCCATGGTCAGTAGTGTAGCTAGAACCCAGCCCTCCCATGGTCAGTAGTATAGCTAGTGCCCAGTCCTCCCATGGTCAGTAGTGCCCAGTCCTCCCATGGTCAGTAGTGTAACTAGTACCCAGCCCTCCCATGGTCAGTAGTATAGCTAGTGCCCAGTCCTCCCATGGTCAGTAGTGTAGCTAGTGCCCAGTCCTCCCATGGTCGGTCAGTAGTGTAGCTAGTGCCCAGTCCTCCCATGGTCAGTAGTGTAGCTAGTACCCATTCCTCCCATGGTCAGTAGTGTAGCTAGTGCCCAACCCTCCCATGGTCAGTAGTGTAGCTAGTGCCCAGCCCTCCCATGGTCAGTAGTGTAGCTAGTACCCAGCCCTCCCATGGTCAGTAGTATAGCTATTGCCCAGTCCTCCCATGGTCAGTAGTGTAACTAGTACCCAGCCCTCCCATGGTCAGTAGTATAGCTAGTGCCCAGTCCTCCCATGGTCAGTAGTGTAGCTAGTGCCCAGCCCTCCCATGGTCAGTAGTATAGCTAGTGCCCAGTCCTCCCATGGTCAGTAGTGTAGCTAGTGCCCAGCCCTCCCATGGTCAGTAGTATAGCTAGTGCCCAGTCCTCCCATGGTCAGTAGTGTAGCTAGTGCCCAGTCCTCCCATGGTCAGTAGTATAGCTAGTGCCCAGTCCTCCCATGGTCGGTCAGTAGTGTAGCGAGTGCCCAGCCCTCCCATGGTCAGTAGTATAGCTAGTGCCCAGTCCTCCCATGGTCAGTAGTATAGCTAGTGCCCAGTCCTCCCATGGTCAGTAGTGTAGCTAGTGCCCAGTCCTCCCATGGTCAGTAGTATAGCTAGTGCCCAGTCCTCCCATGGTTAGGATTATAGCCAGTACCGTACTCTCCCATGGCTGGTATTACGGCTAGTACCGTACTCTCCCATGGCTGGTTTTATAGCTAGTGCCCAGCCCGCCGCTGGCTAGTATCGTAGTGCCTTATCCTCCGCTTGGCCAGACCAAGGTACCGTTGCGGGTGGCGTCCACTGGTGGTGGTTAGCGCCAACATGTTGTCTGGAGGGACCATTACTTACCTCCGCCTCTCATGATACCACGTCTTGGACTTCTTTCTTTCCAGTCATTTGAACGACATTCAGTTCCTCCTCTGTCTTTTTCGTATTTCAAGCTGGAGAGAAGGAAAGACATCACATGATGCTGGTGTTGTGTGCGGTATATGAATCGCTCAGGGTAACTCCAGTGAATGAAGTTAGGATTCCCGCGGTCGCTGCAGGCGATTGTCGCGGCGACGATGCTTGAAGGCCATGTCCGCCACCCAGAGGACATCCACCCCTGATCCCTCTTTGTCGAGAGGTGTCCAGTAACGTGTCTCCAGCCCCCATGGGTTCCCTCCACTACCATTCTCACATGATTCATGCAGTCACTTGCCATAATGAGGACGAGAACAGACTGGTGGCCATGTCCTCGTTAATTGTTCAGACCGGGAACGTTCAGAATCTAAATCCAGCAAGTAAGAGCTTCGTAGTCGTGATGTGTCTAGCCGAATATTGGGTCACCGTCCGAGACGGAATGTGCATGCAAGGGAAAGACTTGCCTGCCCTGGGGCGTGTATTCACAGTTGGCGTTCGGATCTTCGCTAAATTGAAGAACATTTTATGCAATTTACGTAAAGATAAGACGATTCTGTAAACAAAAAATGATATCATTTCTCAGTGATGACCTGATGAACGTTATGTCTTTAGAAGGACTGAATTATCCTGAGTATGTTGTGGGAAGATCTCAGAGGAAATGTACAACATTCCTCACATGATGTGCTCCTGGTCCGTCTCCACCACCCGGCCCTGTTGCACTGACTACAATGCTGCCTACAGTGTCCTCATCCCTGATATACCCACGCCCCACACTGCTGCCCACAATGCCCCTGGCCCCCTGAACCACCCACACTGCTGCTCACAGTGCCCCTGGCCCTCCTACCTCAACCATCCTGCCGCCCACGGTGTCCCTGGCCCATCTACACCGCCCGCGCTACTGTTTATGATCCCTTTCGTCTGCAACACCGCCCACATTGCCGCCCCACCGTGCCCCCGGCCTTGCTGCACCACCGAACTTGCCGACCATGGCGCGAGTGACCCTTCTGCATCACCTACAATGCTGTCCGCGGTGCCTGTGACCCTGTGGGACCAACAGCACTGCTGCCTACTGTGCCCATGACCCTGCTGTACTACCCATACTCCAACCCACGTGTCTCTGGTCATATTGCAACAACCACCTAACCGACTGTAGTGGCTCTGGTCATGTTGCACTGCCCACCCTGCCGACCATTAAACCTCCGGTCCTGCTGCATCACCCATACTGCCGCCCACGTTGTCTCTGGTCATGCGGCGCCGCCTACATTGCTGCCAGTGATGCCTCCTGTCTTGATCTCCGACTTACACTGCCGTCTGCAGTGCCCCTGGCCCTGCTCCACCACCCACACAGCCACCCACGGTGCCCCTGGCCCTGCTCCACCACCCACACAGCCACCCACGGTGCCCCTGGCCCTGCTCCACCACCAACACAGCCACCCACGGTGCCCCTGGCCCTACTGCACCACCCACACAGCCACCCACGGTGCCCCTGGCCCTACTGCACCGCCCACACAGCCACCCACGGTGCCCCTGGCCCTGCTCCACCACCCACACAGCCACCCACGGTGCCCCTGGCCCTACTGCACCGCCCACACAGCCACCCACGGTGCCCCTGGCCCTACTGCACCGCCCACACAGCCACCCACGGTGCCCCTGGCCCTACTGCACCGCCCACACAGCCACCCACGGTGCCCCTGGCCCTACTGCACCACCCACACAGCCACCCACGGTGCCCCTGGCCCTGCTCCACCACCCACACAGCCACCCACGGTGCCCCTGGCCCTACTGCACCGCCCACACAGCCACCCACGGTGCCCCTGGCCCTGCTGCCACCACCCACACAGCCACCCACGGTGCCCCTGGCCCTACTGCACCAGCCCACACAGCCACCCACGGTGCCCCTGGCCCTACTGCACCGCCCACACAGCCACCCACGGTGCCCCTGGCCCTACTGCACCGCCCACACAGCCACCCACGGTGCCCCTGGCCCTACTGCACCGCCCACACAGCCACCCACGGTGCCCCTGGCCCTACTGCACCACCCACACAGCCACCCACGGTGCCCCTGGCCCTACTGCACCGCCCATACAGCCACCCACGGTGCCCCTGGCCCTGCTGCACCACCCACACAGCCACCCACGGTGCCCCTGGCCCTGCTGCACCGCCCACACAGCCACCCACGGTGCCCCTGGCCCTGCTGCACCGCCCATACAGCCACCCACGGTGCCCCTGGCCCTGCTGCACCACCCACACAGCCACCCACGGTGCCCCTGGCCCTACTGCACCGCCCATACAGCCACCCACGGTGCCCCTGGCCCTACTGCACCGCCCATACAGCCACCCACGGTGCCCCTGGCCCTACTGCACCGCCCATACAGCCACCCACGGTGCCCCTGGCCCTGCTGCACCACCCACACAGCCACCCACGGTGCCCCTGGCCCTACTGCACCGCCCATACAGCCACCCACGGTGCCCCTGGCCCTACTGCACCGCCCATACAGCCACCCACGGTGCCCCTGGCCCTACTGCACCACCCACACAGCCACCCATGGTGCCCCTGGCCCTACTGCACCGCCCATACAGCCACCCACGGTGCCCCTGGCCCTACTGCACCGCCCACACAGCCACCCACGGTGCCCCTGGCCCTACTGCACCACCCACACAGCCACCCACGGTGCCCCTGGCCCTACTGCACCGCCCATACAGCCACCCACGGTGCCCCTTGCCCTACTGCACCGCCCACACAGCCACCCACGGTGCCCCTGGCCCTGCTGCACCGCCCATACAGCCACCCACGGTGCCCCTGGCCCTGCTGCACCGCCCATACAGCCACCCAGGATAAGCCCGAAGAAGGAGATTAAGATACCAGGTAAACAATGGTGAAAGAGGTTTCGGGATGCTGCTGCACGGGAGGAAGGCCCATTTTTCCGTCAGTTAGCATCAACATTTGACTTTAATGATAAAGTATTGAGTAAGAATGAATTCCTCACAGAGGGACGATTGGAAGCAGTTTGAAGTAAATTCAGATCGTAACAAAAACTTCGATCCTTTGAAAGAATCTATTTCTCGAGTGTGAACAAGTGCATCAGTTGACGACTGTACATGTGATCACCCCGTGAGGCCGCTGTGGAGAGAAGGGCACCGTGGCGCTGCATGCACGACCGCGGGACCTTGGATCGGTTGCTGGGTGCCGGGCAGATTAGTGCTTGCCAAGGCAAACGTCCAGGCCGTCACCTGAGTCTTTACCGTGTTAGTGTCTGGTACCCTCCCGCTGGGTGGTGGTGCCACAGGGGACGTCAGGCAACGGTGGTAGAGACCTGACACATCGTAGTTACAACTGTTTATGAAAACGATGGTATTGTTCTCTGCTCGTTCCGGCTCCGTCCCAGTGCCTTGTGTACTGGAACAGGGCCTTTATGATCCCTCCCGGTGACACGATACTAGACCAGACCTCTCTTCTTTATCCCAGTCCCACTGGAGCGGGAGAGGCGTCAGTGGGGCGGTGCTGACGGTGTCTATAGTATTGTATTGTTTACATGGCCCCACTGACTCTGTAGATTCATGATACATTATCATCAGTCAACAGTCATGGTAATGTTGTTGTTTCCTCTGCAGGTGAGCTCCGTCCCCCGGCCTGACGCGGGTGGCCGCCAAGGTCGTCTCGTTCCTGAGGTAAGTTGTCTACTTACCCCTCCTCCTACCCCCTCCTCCTGCCCCCTCCTCCTATCCCCTCCTCCTATCCCCTTTAGGCTTCCACCCCCCCCCCCCTCCTCCACCCCCCCCCCCCCCCCCACACACCCACTCACCTTAACGTAACCTCCATCCGGACCAGCGCCCCCTACTGGTTCATGCTGGGTATTCCTTGTTCATGACCTTCCTCCTATGCTCTGGCCTCCTACCCTTCCTCTCCCCAAGGTTCCTCCGCCTCATCCAGCCATATTGTCTGACACATTACCTCTCCAAGTCTCACACTTAATTCTGTCATCTTGACCAGGCGTCACAATCTATTTCTCACATTTCGATTTGCGTTTCGTTCAGACGCCACAGTGAAGTTCCGTCTTGTTCACCCCTAGTGTACCGTCCTCACCCTACCGTCAGCCACAGGTGTATCGTGTACCCCTTGTCCTCCCTAGTGTACCGTCCTCACCCTACTGTCAGCCACAGGTGTATCGTGTACCCCTTGTCCTCCCTAGTGTACCGTCCTCACCCTACTGTCATCCTGCTGCTCATATAAGGTTCACTGGTGCCGCTGCTGACCGTCATAGCCTTTCAACTATCTGACAACATTTCCTTCTATAAGACCCGTTCAATTTTTTTTCATTTTCTTCTCTATTGTAAGTCTTATTTTCCTTTACTTAAGATGCAATATGTTTCCTCTGTCAGAGGCCGTCATCACTTCCCTCTCTATAGTATCATAACAATTTTATTCCCAGTCCTAATTGTGATATGTCCGCACATCTCCGCTCTCCGCGCCATCCCTGCCCAACACTGGCGCCTCCAGTGTTCTGGCTGGACTGCTCTAATGTAACTTGTCCCAGATTTCTATTCATGGCGGCTATTTAGGACGAGGCCGCTTCCCCCGCCGCCACACATCACGACCCTTTTATCATTACGCCAGGAAAAATATACACCATTGCTTGCGACAATAACAGAAACATGCGAGCCTATCCTCACGTGACCTTCCGTCTGGAGACCACCTTCGTGGTGAACCGTGCATTGCTTGCTCCCTGGTGAGATGCCGGGATCTGGGGACGCCCCCTCGCGCTGACGGAGGACGCAGGAGGGTGGCGTGGCCGTGTCCTACGAGGGAGGATGGCAAGCTTGCAAGAATTTTTGAAAGCAAAGTGAGATTTGGCCATGGGAGGTGACAGGAAGAGGACACACGGATATTGTTTTGACTGATGCACAGAACATAAAGGGGCCAGAAGGTATAGTTTATGGGCACAAGGTGAGGCTAGGTAAGTGGAGAGTGCATACTGGAGGAGCTGCAGGAAGCAGAGGTAAAGCGACGTCATGTGAGAGGCATGAGGTCCATGGTTGTAGGGTGGGAAGCCATGGCTGGTCCATACAGGGAGGCGGGAAACACCAGAGTCTCAGCCTGGGTCACCTGACCTTGAAGCTGCACATCCCCAGGTTCACCGCGTCTGCTGGCAGTGACCGTGTGATGAGCAGCACATGATCACTCATTATCAATCATCGTAATAAACATGATCTGGTCGTATGTAGTGAATCTTATAGAACTTGTCAACTGAATATCAGGATAATCAAGACATGTGGAATATCTACGTAACCTAATCAGTAACAGAACTATAACATTTTGATTTTTGTATAAGATCACTTGCAATCGACCGATCATTAAGATTTACACTGAGTTAGTTTGTGTCGAGAGTGTAGCCTCACACACACACACACACACACACACACACACACACGAGTCACTGTTCCTGGTCCGTCCTTGGTCGGGAGTCACAAGCTGGTACACTGGGCATGCGTTTGACCTCCATCTGTACTTCTTCATTCAGTTGTTCACAGATAACTGTATGATACAAACCCATATTTTTCTTATCTTGCCTACGTTATGACCTTTATGAAAAGGTTTAACTAAGAACCTAACCAAGGAAACTCTTCCCTTGGCTGTTCAATTTAACAGATAGCCTTCCATAGAACACCTTTCTAGCGTGCAATTATGTACACTGGACTTTCTTTAGTGAAACATATGATGCAATAAACTATGCAGGCTCTCTCCTGGAACAACATGGTCTAGTGAATCACATCCACGTCCACATTACTACACACCCTGTGTGGGTCACTTCCACACCCCGTGTGTTGCATCCATCGTGGGCCAGGTCCACATCCCTTGTGCCGCACGTGGTGGGGGCTAGGTTCACATCCCTTGTGCTGCATTTGGTGGGGACTAGGTCCACATCCCTTGTGCTGCATTTGGTGGGGACTAGGTCCACATCCCTTGTGCTGCACTTGTTGGGGACTTGCTCCACATCCTTAGTGCTGCACTTTTTGGGGACTATTTGTGCGGCACCTGGTTGGGGCTAGGTCCACATCCCTTGTGCTGCAGCTGGTGGGGGCTAGGTCCACATCCCTTGTGGTGTGAGGTAGTTTGATCGAGTAAGTAATGAAAGGGTAAGAGAGATGTGTGGTAATAAAGAGTGTGGTTGAGACAGCAGAAGAGGGTGTTTTGAAATGGTTTGGGCACATGGAGAGAATGAGTGAGGAAAGATTCACACACATATATATATATATATATATATATATATATATATATATATATATATATATATATATATATATATATATATATATATAAATTTTTTTATTACATTTTTCATATGTATATATATGTATGTGTGGGTGTGTGTATATATGTGCGTGTGTGTGTGTATGTGTGTGTATGTGTATATATATATATGTATATTATCCCTGGGGATAGGGGTGAAAGAATACTTCCCACGCATTCCACGCGTGTCGTAGAAAGCGACTAGAGGGGACGAGAGCGGGGGGCCAGAAATCCTCCCCTCCTTGTATTTTTTTTAACTTTCTAAAATGGGAAACAGAAGAAGGAGTCACGCGGGGAGTGCTCATACTCCTCGAAGGCTCAGATTGGGGTGCCTAAATGTGTGTGGATGTAACCAAGATGTGAAAAAAGGAGAGATAGGTAGTATGTTTGAGGAAAGGAACCTGGATGTTTTGGCTCTGAGTGAAACGAAGCTCAAGGGTGAAGGGGAAGAGTGGTTTGGGAATGTCTTGGGAGTAAAGTCAGGGGTTAGTGAGAGGACAAGAGCAAGGGAAGGAGTAGCAGTACTCCTGAAACAGGAGTTGTGGGAGTATGTGATAGAATGTAAGAAAGTAAATTCTCGATTAATATGGGTAAAACTGAAAGTTTATGGAGAGAGATGGGTGATTATTGGTGCATATGCACCTGGGCATGAGAAGAAAGATCATGAGAGGCAAGTGTTTTGGGAGCAGCTGAATGAGTGTGTTAGTGGTTTTGATGCACGAGACCGGGTTATAGTGATGGGTGATTTGAATGCAAAGGTGAGTAATGTGGCAGTTGAGGGAATAATTGGTATACATGGGGTGTTCAGTGTTGTAAATGGAAATGGTGAAGAGCTTGTAGATTTATGTGCTGAAAAAGGACTGATGATTGGGAATACCTGGTTTAAAAAGCGAGATATACATAAGTATACTTATGTAAGTAGGAGAGATGGCCAGAGAGCGTTATTGGATTACGTGTTAATTGACAGGCGCGCGAAAGAGAGACTTTTGGATGTTAATGTGCTGAGAGGTGCAACTGGAGGGATGTCTGATCATTATCTTGTGGAGGCGAAGGTGAAGATTTGTATGGGTTTTCAGAAAAAAAGAGTGAATGTTGGGGTGAAGAGGGTGGTGAGAGTAAGTGAGCTTGGGAAGGAGACTTGTGTGAGGAAGTACCAGGAGAGACTGAGTACAGAATGGAAAAAGGTGAGAACAATGGAAGTAAGGGGAGTGGGGGAGGAATGGGATGTATTTAGGGAATCAGTGATGGATTGCGCAAAAGATGCTTGTGGCATGAGAAGAGTGGGAGGTGGGTTGATTAGAAAGGGTAGTGAGTGGTGGGATGAAGAAGTAAGAGTATTAGTGAAAGAGAAGAGAGAGGCATTTGGACGATTTTTGCAGGGAAAAAATGCAGTTGAGTGGGAGACGTATAAAAGAAAGAGGCAGGAGGTCAAGAGAAAGGTGCAAGAGGTGAAAAAAAGGGCAAATGAGAGTTGGGGTGAGAGAGTATCATTAAATTTTAGGGAGAATAAAAAGATGTTCTGGAAGGAGGTAAATAAAGTGCGTAAGAAGAGGGAGCAAATGGGAACTTCAGTGAAGGGCGCAAATGGGGAGGTGATAACAAGTAGTGGTGATGTAAGAAGGAGATGGAGTGAGTATTTTGAAGGTTTGTTGAATGTGTTTGATGATAGAGTGGCAGATATAGGGTGTTTTGGTCGAGGTGGTGTGCAAAGTGAGAGGGTTAGGGAAAATGATTTGGTAAACAGAGATGAGGTAGTAAAAGCTTTGCGGAAGATGAAAGCCGGCAAGGCAGCAGGTTTGGATGGTATTGCAGTGGAATTTATTAAAAAAAGGGGGTGACTGTATTGTTGACTGGATGGTAAGGTTATTTAATGTATGTATGACTCACGGTGAGGTGCCTGAGGATTGGCGGAATGCGTGCATAGTGCCATTGAACAAAGGCAAAGGGGATAAGAGTGAGTGCTCAAATTACAGAGGTATAAGTTTGTTGAGCATTCCTGGTGAATTATATTGGAGGGTATTGATTGAGAGGGTGAAGGCATGTACAGAGCATCAGACTGGGGAAGAGCAGTGTGGTTTCAGAAGTGGTAGAGGATGTGTGGATCATGTGTTTGCGTTGAAGAATGTATGTGAGAAATACTTAGAAAAGCAAATGGATTTGTATGTAGCATTTATGGATCTGGAGAAGGCATATGATAGAGTTGATATAGATGCTCTGTGGAAGGTATTAAGAATATATGATGTGGGAGGCAAGTTGTTAGAAGCAGTGAAAAGTTTTTATCAAGGATGTAAGGCATGTGTACGCGTAGGAAGAGAGGAAAGTGATTGGTTCTCAGTGAATGTAGGTTTGCGGCAGGGGTGTGTGATGTCTCCATGGTTGTTTAATTTGTTTATGGATGGGTTTGTTAGGGAGGTGAATGCAAGAGTTTTGGAAAGAGGGGCAAGTATGAAGTCTGTTGTGGATGAGAGAGCTTGGGAAGTGAGTCAGTTGTTGTTCGCTGATGATACAGCGCTGGTGGCTGATTCATGTGAGAAACTGCAGAAGCTGGTGACTGAGTTTGGTAAAGTGTGTGAAAGAAGAAAGTTATGAGTAAATGTGAATAAGAGCAAGGTTATTAGGTACAGTAGGGTTGAGGGTCAAGTCAATTGGGAGGTGAGTTTGAATGGAGAAAAACTGGAGGAAGTGAAGTGTAATAGATATCTGGGAGTGGATCTGGCAGCGGATGGAACCATGGAAGCGGAAGTGGATCATAGGGTGGGGGAGGGGGGCGAGAATTCTGGGAGCCTTGAAGAATGTGTGGAAGTCGAGAACATTATCTCGGAAAGCAAAAATGGGTGTGTTTGAAGGAATAGTGGTTCCAACAATGTTGTATGGTTGCGAGGCTTGGGCTATGGATAGAGTTGTGCGCAGGAGGATGGATGTGCTGGAAATGAGATGTTTGAGGACAATGTGTGGTGTGAGGTGGTTTGATCGAGTAAGTAACGTAAGGGTAAGAGAGATGTGTGGAAATAAAAAGAGCGTTGTTGAGAGAGCAGAAGAGGGTGTTTTGAAATGGTTTGGGCACAAGGAGAGAATGAGTGAGGAGAGATTGACCAAGAGGATATATGTGTCGGAGGTGGAGGGAACGAGGAGAAGAGGGAAACCAAATTGGAGGTGGAAAGATGGAGTGAAAAAGATTTTGTGTGATCGGGGCCGGAACATGCAGGAGGGTGAAAGGAGGGCAAGGAATAGAGTGAATTGGAGCGATGTGGTATACCGGGGTTGACGTGCTGTCAGTGGATTGAATCGGGGCATGTGAAGCGTCTGGGGTAAACCATGGAAAGCTGTGTAGGTATGTATATTTGCGTGTGTGGACGTATGTATATACATGTGTATGGGGGTGGGTTGGGCCATTTCTTTCGTCTGTTTCCTTGCGCTACCTCGCAAACGCGGGAGACAGCGACAAAGCAAAAAAAAAAAAAAAAAAAAAAAATATATATATATATATATATATATATATATATATATATATATATATATATATATATATATATATATATATATTTTGCTTTGTCGCTGTCTCCCGCGTTTGCGAGGTAGCGCAAGGAAACAGACGAAAGAAATGGCCCAACCCACCCCCATACACAATGTATATACATACACGTCCACACACGCAAATATACATACCTATACATCTCAATGTACACACATATATACACACAGAGACACATACATATATACCCATGCACACAATTCACACTGTCTGCCTTTATTCATTCCCATCGCCACCTCGCCACACATGGAATACCATCCCCCTCCCCCCTCATGTGTGCGAGGTAGCACTAGGAAAAGACAACAAAGGCCCCATTCATTCACACTCAGTCTCTAGCTGTCATGCAATAATGCCCGAAACCACAGCTCCCTTTCCACATCCAGGCCCCACACAACTTTCCATGGTTTACCCCAGACGCTTCACATGCCCTGATTCAATCCACTGACAGCACGTCAACCCCTGTATACCACATCGACCCAATTCACTCTATTCCTTGCCCGCCTTTCACCCTCCTGCATGTTCAGGCCCCGATCACACAAAATCTTTTTCACTCCATCTTTCCACCTCCAATTTGGTCTCCCACTTCTCCTCGTTCCCTCCACATCCGAGACATATATCCTCTTGGTCAATCTTTCCTCACTCATTCTCTTCATGTGCCCAAACCATTTCAAAACACCCTCTTCTGCTCTCTCAACCACACTCTTTTTATTTCCACACATCTCTCTTACCCTTACGTTACTTACTCGATCAAACCACCTCACACCACACATTGTCCTCAAACATCTCATTTCCAGCACATCCACCCTCCTGCGCACAACTCTATCCATAGCCCACGCCTCGCAACCATACAACATTGTTGGAACCACTATTCCTTCAAACATACCCATTTTTGCTTTCCGAGATAATGTTCTCGACTTCCACACATTCTTCAAGGCTCCCAGGATTTTCGCCCCCTCCCCCACCCTATGATTCACTTCCGCTTCCATGGTTCCATCCGCTGCCAGATCCACTCCCAGATATCTAAAACACTTTACTTCCTCCAGTTTTTCTCCATTCAAACTTACCTCCCAATTGACTTGACCCTCAACCCAACTGTACCTAACAACCTTGCTCTTATTCACATTTACTCTTAACTTTCTTCTTTCACACACTTTACCAAACTCAATCACCAGCTTCTGCAGTTTCTCACATGAATCAGTCACCAGCGCTGTATCATCAGCGAACAACAACTGACTCACTTCCCAAGCCCTCTCATCCCCAACAGACTTCATACTTGCCCCTCTTTCCAAAACTCTTGCATTCACCTCCCTAACAACCCCATCCATAAACAAATTAAACAAACATGGAGACATCACACACCCCTGCCGCAAACTTACATTCACTGAGAACCAATCACTTTCCTCTCTTCCTACACGTACACATGCCTTACATCCTCGATAAAAACTTTTCACTGCTTCTAACAACTTGCCTCCCACACCACATATTCTTAATACCTTCCACAGAGCATCTCTATCAACTCTATCATATGCCTTCTCCAGATCCATAAATGCTACATACAAATCCATTTGCTTTTCTAAGTATTTCTCACATACATTCTTCAAAGCAAACACCTGATCCACACATCCTCTACCACTTCTGAAACCACACTGCTCTTCCCCAGTCTGGTGCTCTGTACATGCCTTCACCCTCTCAATCAATACCCTCCCATATAATTTACCAGGAATACTCAACAAACTTATACCTCTGTAATTTGAGCACTCACTCTTATCCCCTTTGCCTTTGTACAATGGCACTATGCACGCATTCCGCCAATCCTCAGGCACCTCATACATTAAATAACCTTACCAACCAGTCAACAATACAGTCACCCCCTTTTTTGATAGATTCCACTGCAATGCCATCCAAACCTGCTGCCTTGCCGGCTTTCATCTTCCGCAAAGCTTTTACTACCTCTTCTCTGTTTACCAAATCATTTTCCCTAACCCTCTCACTTTGCACACCACCTCGACCAAAACACCCTATATCTGCCACTCTATCATCAAACACATTCAACAAACCTTCAAAATACTCACTCCATCTCTTTCTCACATCACCACTACTTGTTATCACCTCCCCATTTGCGCCCTTCACTGAAGTTCCCATTTGCTCCCTTGTCTTACGCACTTTATTTACCTCCTTCCAGAACATCTTTTTATTCTCCCTAAAATTTAATGATGCTCTCTCACCCCAACTCTCATTTGCCCTCTTTTTCACCTCTTGCACCTTTCTCTTGACCTCCTGTATATATATATATATATATATATATATATATATATATATATATATATATATATATATATATATATATATATATATATATATATATATATATATATATATATATATATATATATATATAAATATATATATATATATATATATATATATATATATATATATATATATATATATATATATATATATATATATATATATATATATATATACAGTGATACATATTTAAGTGTAGTGACATGTCACAAAGAGTACAGAAGACTATTGAAGATATAAGAAAATCAAAGATGTTTATGTACAAAATCAGATAAAACTAGACAGTTCGTGATTTCAAATACAGTGGACTACAAATGTAAACCTCAGGATTTGTCAAGTTAGTAAAACATATGAAAGTTTAACATGCAATTCCCTTAGTGATAAAGTAAAGACCTTCATCTCTAGACTCAACTAATTGTTATATAAACATCAAGACATTCCGAAGTCAGTAATGATGGTTAATCCCTCTGTTCCTTTGGTCTCCCAAAACTCATAAGATGGATCGCCCAATTGACCAATTATCTCCTCTGTTAATTCTTCTGGTTATGAATTATCCAAATCTTTTCAGCTGAACATCTTGATCATGTTCAAGGACAAAACCTCTTCATCGCATGTGAGCAAGAGATTAGATTTTGTGAACAACGGTAGGAACATTAATTTACCTGAACATAAACTCATTAGTGCTAATGTGAATTCCTTTTTCGCCAAAGTCCCCACTGAAGAAACCATCACTTACTTAAAGAAGGAATTACCCAACCACAGTCTTGATAGAACTTTGTGTGTCCAATAATGTTTTCCAGTACGCTGAGGGAAGTTGTTGTGGACAGAAATTTGGTCAAGCCATGGGAGATCCCTGACTCCTGTTCTCAGTAACGTTGAGTCTGAGATTCTAATTTCTGTCATTAACCAACCAACATTTGGCTTAGATGCGTTGATGATGTTTGATCTTCGTGGCCATATTCCCAAGATTGTGATATTTTCTATAAAACATTCACCACATCATCAAATTCATGATTTAATGAGAACAAGAAGGAAAATTGCATTCAGTTAATGTCATAATAACTAGGTAATATAATTACTTATCCTTCAAAATCTAATGGAAGTCTACCAACGCTCAGAGATATATTCATTACTTTTTGGTGTTTGATTTTTCTGTAAAAAATGTTTGTAGTTAAGTCCTTGTTTTCAAGAGCATAGCATATATGTGATCCCACAAGTCGAGAAGATGTATGTAACCATATTATGTACGTTTATGTGGTTTGTGAACAAGACTAACTGGAAAGTCAGGAGTACATTTTATACATCAAGCAACAATGTAGAAACGGATGATAACTAAATGTTTAGTGTTGTCTGATTCTCTTAACATAACTTACGTAAGATTGGTACTACGAAAACAACGGTTTTAATGTTGCTCCTCAGTATAACAACACTATCAATAAGACCTTAAATAAAAGTAGACCTAATTATCAGAACTTGGTGAGTGTTGCTGTTGTTAAATTTAATATATGTAAAAATGTATACATTGGCCAGACAGGTGAAACAAATTGATACATGATATTGGCAGTTATTCTATACGCAGAGGTGATCTTAGTAATGCTATTGCGAGGCACTGGCAAGAAGACGATCACCCTGTAGACTGTAGTCCTTAACAACCCTGTCACATTGTACCCCCCGCCCCTCCAGCGAGGTAGCGCCAGGAGAAGACAACAAAGGTTCACAATACCGGAGGAAACATGGAATGGGGTCAAGTGACCTTGTAAGTTGCGAGAGGTGAGGTTGGCATGTGGGTCCGCGTAACACCCTCTATCTGATCTTGACCTGATGACCTCAACCAGGTAAAACCTGACACAATGTTGACTCACATTACAGGACACACGACCTTGTGTCCGGTTTTACCCGGGTGAGGTCACGGGGATGTGTCAGGTCAAGGTCAGGTAAAAGATGGGTCACGCCGACCCTTTTGCCAATCTCGCCTCAGAGCAATTACAAAATTACATGATTCATTTCCATGTTTCCTACAGTTCTATATACATATCCATTATTGTACCAACTTTCTCTGTAACTAGCTCTTACCATTCTTGTGTTTCCTTTTCCTAATGGTATTTGTACACATACACACAGACATACACACACACACACACACACATATATATATATATATATATATATATATATATATATATATATATATATATATATGTATATATATATATATATATATATATATATATATATATATATATATATATATATATATATATATATATATATATATATATATATATATATATATATTATCCCTGGGGATAGGGGATTAAGAATACTTCCCACGTATTCCCTGCGTGTCGTAGAAGGCGACTAAAAGGGGAGGGAGCGGGGGGGGCTGGAAATCCTCCCCTCTCGTTTTTTGATTTTTTTAATTTCCAAAAGAAGGAACAGAGTGGGGCCAGGTGAGGATATTCCAAAAAAGGCCCAGTCCTCTGTTCTTAATGCTACCTCGCTAACGCGAGAAATGGCAAATAGTTTAAAAGAAAATATACACATATATATATATATATATATATATATATATATATATATATATATATATATATATATATATATATATATATATATATATATATATATATATATATGTGTGTGTGTGTGAAGCGTCTGGGGTAAACCATGGAAAGCTGTGTAGGTATGTATATTTTGCGTGTGTGGACGTATGTATATACATGTGACTGAGTTTGGTAAAGTGTGTGGAAGAAGAAAGTTAAGAGTAAATGTGAATAAGAGCAAGGTTATTAGGTACAGTAGGGTTGAGGGTCAAGTAAATTGGGAGGTGAGTTTGAATGGAGAGGGACTGGAGGAAGTGAAGTGTTTTAGATATCTGGGAGTGGATCTGGCAGCGGATGGAACCATGGAAGCGGAAGTGGATCATAGGGTGGGGGAGGGGGCGAAAATTCTGGGGGCCTTGAAGAATGTGTGGAAGTCGAGAACATTATCTCGGAAAGCAAAAATGGGTATGTTTGAAGGAATAGTGGTTCCAACAATGTTGTATGGTTGCGAGGCGTGGGCTATGGATAGAGTTGTGCGCAGGAGGATGGATGTGCTGGAAATGAGATGTTTGAGGACAATGTGTGGTGTGAGGTGGTTTGACCGAGTGAGTAACGTAAGGGTAAGAGAGATGTGTGGAAATAAAAAGAGCGTGGTTGAGAGAGCAGAAGAGGGTGTTTTGAAGTGGTTTGGGCACATGGAGAGAATGAGTGAGGAAAGATTGACCAAGAGGATATATGTGTCGGAGGTGGAGGGAACGAGGAGAAGAGGGAGACCAAATTGGAGGTGGAAAGATGGAGTGAAAAAGATTTTGTGTGATCGGGGCCTGAACATGCAGGAGGGTGAATGGAGGGCAAGGAATAGAGTGAATTGGAGAGATGTGGTATACCGGGGTTGACGTGCTGTCAGTGGATTGAATCAGGGCATGTGAAGCGTCTGGGGTAAACCATGGAAAGCTGTGTAGGTATGTATATTTGCGTGTGTGGACGTATGTATATACATGTGTATGGGGGGGGGGGGGTTGGGCCATTTCTTTCGTCTGTTTCCTTGCGCTACCTCGCAAACGCGGGAGACAGCGACAAAGTATAAAAAAAAAAAAAAATTTATATATATATATATATATATATATATATATATATATATATATATATATATATATATATATATATATATATATAGAAGTGGTAGAGGATGTGTGGATCAGGTGTTTGCTTTGAAGAATGTATGTGAGAAATACTTAGAAAAGCAAATGGATTTGTATGTAGCATTTATGGATCTGGAGAAGGCATATGATAGAGTTGATAGAGATGCTCTGTGGAAGGTATTAAGAATATATGGTGTGGGAGGCAAGTTGTTAGAAGCAGTGAAAAGTTTTTATCGAGGATGTAAGGCATGTGTACGTGTAGGAAGAGAGGAAAGTGATTGGTTCTCAGTGAATGTAGGTTTGCGGCAGGGGTGTGTGATGTCTCCATGGTTGTTTAATTTGTTTATGGATGGGGTTGTTAGGGAGGTGAATGCAAGAGTTTTGGAAAGAGGGGCAAGTATGAAGTCTGTTGTGGATGAGAGAGCTTGGGAAGTGAGTCAGTTGTTGTTCGCTGATGATACAGCGCTGGTGGCTGATTCATGTGAGAAACTGCAGAAGCTGGTGACTGAGTTTGGTAAAGTGTGTGAAAGAAGAAAGTTAAGAGTAAATGTGAATAAGAGCAAGGTTATTAGGTACAGTAGGGTTGAGGGTCAAGTCAATTGGGAGGTGAGTTTGAATGGAGAGGGACTGGAGGAAGTGAAGTGTTTTAGATATCTGGGAGTGGATCTGGCAGCGGATGGAACCATGGAAGCGGAAGTGGATCATAGGGTTGGGGAGGGGGCGAAAATTCTGGGAGCCTTGAAGAATGTGTGGAAGTCGAGAACATTATCTCGGAAAGCAAAAATGGGTGTGTTTGAAGGTATAGTGGTTCCAACAATGTTGTATGGTTGCGAGGCGTGGGCTATGGATAGAGTTGTGCGCAGGAGGATGGATGTGCTGGAAATGAGATGTGTGAGGACAATGTGTGGTGTGAGGTGGTTTGATCGAGTAAGTAACGTAAGGGTAAGAGAGATGTGTGGAAATAAAAAGAGCGTGGTTGAGAGAGCAGAAGAGGGTGTTTTGAAATGGTTCGGGCACATGGAGAGAATGAGTGAGGAAAGATTGACCAAGAGGATATATGTGTCGGAGGTGGAGGGAACGAGGAGAAGAGGGAGACCAAATTGGAGGTGGAAAGATGGAGTGAAAAAGATTTTGTGTGATCGGGGCCTGAACATGCAGGAGGGTGAAAGGAGGGCAAGGAATAGAGTGAATTGGAGCGATGTGGTATACCGGCGTTGACGTGCTGTCAGTGGATTGAATCAAGGCATGTGAAGCGTCTGGGGTAAACCATGGAAAGCTGTGTAGGTATGTATATTTTGCGTGTGTGGACGTATGTATATACATGTGTATGGGGGTGGGTTGGGCCATTTCTTTCGTCTGTTTCCTTGCGCTACCTCGCAAACGCGGGAGACAGCGGCAAAAAAAAACAAAAAAACATATATATATATATATATATATATATATATATATATATATATATATATATATATATATATATATATATACGTGTGTGTGTGTGTGTGTGGGCATTTTATATCTTTTTGTATATACTGTTTACCATTTCCCGCGTTAGCGAGGTAGCGTTAAAAACAGAGGACTAAGCCTTTGAGGGAATATCCTCACTTGGCCCTCTTCTCTGTTCCTTCTTTGGGAAAATTAGAAATAAGAGAGGAGGATTTCCAGCCCCCAGCTCATCCCCTTTTAGCCGCCTTCTACAACACGCAAGGAATACGTGGGAAGTATTCTTTCTCCCCTATCCCAAGAGATAATATATATATATATATATATATATATATATATATATATATATATATTTCATTATACTTTGTCGCTGTTTCCCGCGTTAGCAAGGTAGCGCAAGGATACAGACGAAAGAATGGCCTAACCCATCCACATACACATGCATATACATACACGTCCACACACTCACATATACATACCTAGACATTTCAACGTATACATACATATACATACACCCACATATACATATATACACATGTACATAATTCATACTTACTGCCTTTATTCATTCCCGTCACCACCCCGCCAGACATGAAATGACAACCCCCTCCCCCAACATGTGCGCGAGATAGTGCTAGGAAAGACAACAAAACCACAGCTCCCTTTCCACATCCAGGCCCCACACAACTTTCCATCGTTTACCCCAGACGCTTCACATGCCCTGGTTCAATCCATTGACAGCACGTCGACCCCGGTATACCACATCGTTCCGATTCACTCTATTCCTTGCACACCTTTCACCCTCCTGCATGTTCAGGCCCCGATTGCTCAAAATCTTTTTCACTCCATCTTTCCACCTCCAATTTGGCCTCCCACTTCTTCTCGTTCCCTCCACCTCTGACACATATATCCTCTTTGTCTATCTTTCCTCACTCATTCTCTCCATTTCAAAACACCCTCTTCTGCTCTCTCAACCACACTCTCTTTATTACCACACATCTCTCTTACCCTTTCATTACTTACTCGATCAAGCCACCTCACACCACACATTGTCCTCAAACATTTTATTTCCAACACATCCACCCTCCTCCGCACAATTCTATCTATAGCCCACGCCTCGCAACCATATTACATTGTTGGAACCACTTTTCCTTCAAACATACCCATTTTTGCTTTAAGAGATAATGTTCTAGCCTTCCACACATTTTTCAACGCTCCCAGAAATTTCGACCCCTCCCCTACCCTGTAATTCACTTCTTCTTCCATGGTTCCATCTACTGCCAAATCCACTCCCAGATGTCTGAAACATTTCACGTCCTCCAGTTTTTCTCCATTCAAACTTACCTCCCAATTGACTTGTCCCTCAACCCTACCGTACCTAATAGCCTTTCTCTTATTCACATTTACTTTCAGCTTTATTCTTTCACACACTTCACCAAACTCAGTCACCAGCTTCTACAGTTTCTCACCCGAATCAGCCACCAGCGCTGTATCATCAGCGAACATCAACTGACTCTTCCCAAGCTCTCTCATCCACAACAGACTGCATATTTGCCCCTCTCTCCAAAACTCTTGCATTCACCTCCCGAATAACCTCATCCATAAACAAATTAAACAACCATGGAGACATCACGCACCCCTGCCGCAAACTGACATTCACTGAGAACCAATCACTTTTCTGTCTTCCTACACGTACATATGCCTTACATCCTCGATAAAAACTTTTCACTGCTTCTAACAACTTGCCTCTCGCACTATATATTCTTAATACCTTCCATAAAGCATCTCTATCAACTCTATCATATGCCTTCTCCAGATCCATAAAGTCTACATACAAATCCATTTACTTTTCTAAGTATTTCTCACATACATTCATCAAAGCAAACACCTGATCCACACATCCCCTACCACTTCTGAAACCACACTGCTCTTCCCCAATCTGATGCTCTGTACATGCGTTCACCCTCTCAATCAATACCCTCCCATATAATTTCCCAATTTGAGCACTCACCTTTATCCCCTTTGCCTTTGTACCATGGCACTATGCATGCATTCCGCCAATCCTCAGGCAACTCACCATGAGTCATACATACATTAAATATCCTTACCAACCAGTCAACAACACAGTCACCCCCTTTTTTAATAAATTCCCCTGCAATGCCATCCAAACCTGCTGCCTTGCCAGCTTTCATCTTCTACAAAGCTTTTATTACCTCTTCTGTGTTTACAAAATCATTCTCCCTAACCCTCTCACTTCGCACACCACCTCGACCAAAACACCCTGTATCTGCCACCCTATCATCTAACACATTCAACAAACCTTCAAAATACTCACTCATCTTCTTCTCACATCACCACTACTTGTTATCACCTACCCATTAGCCCCCTTCACCGATATCCCCATTTGTTCTCTTGTCTTACGCACTTCATTTTCCTCCTTCCAAAACGTCTTTTTATTCGCCCTAAAATTTAATGATATTCGCTCACCACAACTCTCATTTGCCCTCTTTTTCACCTCTTGCACCTTTCTCTTGACCTCCTGCCTCTTTCTTTTATACATCTTCCAGTCATTTGCATTATTTCCCTACAAAAATCGTCCTAATGCTTCTCTCTTCTCTTTCACTAATAATATTACATCTTCATCCCACCACTCATTATCCTTTCTAATCTGCCCACCTCCCACGCTTCTCATCCCACAAGCATCTTTCGTGCAAGCCATCACTACTTCCTTAAATACATCCCATTCCTCCCCCACTCCCCTTACGTACTTTGCTCTTACCTTTTTCCATTCTGCACTCAGTCTCTCCTGGTACTTCCTCACACAAGTGTCCTTCCCAAGCTCACTTACTCTCACCACTATCTTCACCCCAAAATTCTCTCTTCTTTTCTGAAAACCTCTACAAATCTTCACCTTCGCCTCCACAAGATAATGATCAGACATCCCTCCAGTTGCACCTATCAGCACATTAACACCCAAAAGTCTCTCTTTCGCACGCCTATCAATTAACACGTAATCCAATATCGCTCTCTGGCCATTTCTCCTGCTTACATACGTATACTTATGTATATACTTCTTTTTAAACCAGGTATTCCCAATCATTAGTCCTTTTTCAGCACACAAATCTACAAGCTCTTCACGATTTCATTTTACAACACTGAACACCCCATGTACACAAATTATTGCCTCAACTGCCACATTACTTACCTTTGCATTCAAATCACCCATCACTACAACCCGGCCTCGTGCATCAAAACTACTAAAACACTCACTCAGCTGCTCCCAAAATACTTGCCTCTCATGATCTTTTTCTCATCCCCAGGTGCATATGCACCAATAATCACCCATCTCTCTCCATCCACTTTTAGTTTTACCCATATCAATCTAGAGTTCACTTTCTTACACTCTATCACATACTCCCACCACTCCTGTTTCAGAAGTAGTGCTATTCCTTCCCTTGCTCTTGTCCTCTCACCAACCCCTGACTTTACTCCCAAAACATTTACAAACCATTCTTCCCCTTTACCCTTGAGCTTCGTTCCACTCAGAGCCAAAACATCCAGGCTTCTTTCCTCAAACATACTAACTATCTCTCCTTTTTTCTCATCTTGGTTACATCCACACACATTTAGACACCCCAATCTGAGCCTTCGAGGAGGATGAGCACTCCCTGCGTGACTCCATCTGTTTCCCCATTTCGAAAGTTAAAATACAAGGAGGGGATGGTTTATAGCCCCAGCATACGTCTCCTTTAGTCGCCTTCTACGCCACGTGATGAATGTGTGGAAAGTACTTTTTCTCTCCTATCCCCAGGGATAATATTATGTATGTATATATATATATATATATATATATATATATATATATATATATATATATATATATATATATATATATATATATATATATATATATATATATATATATATATATATATATATATATATATATATATATATATATATATATATATTTTCAATAATTTTCTTGATTTTCTTTTTTTTCTTTTTAATTTTCCAGAAGAAGGAACAGAGAAGGGGGCCTGGTGAGGATATTCCCTCAGAGGCCCAATCTATTCTTAACGCTACCTTGCTAATGCGGGAAATGGCAAATAGTTTGAAAGAAAAGAAAAAAAGATATATATATATATATATATATATATATATATATATATATATATATATATATATATATATATATATATATATATATATATATATATATATATATATATATATATATATATATATATATATATATATATATATATATATACATATATGAATATATATATATATATATATATATATATATATATATATATATATATATATATATATATATATATATATATATATATGTATATATATATATATTCATATGTATATATATATATATATATATATATATATATATATATATATATATATATATATATATATATATATATATATATATATATATATATATATATATATATATATATATATATATATGTTGAGATGTATAGGTATGTGTATTTGCGTGTGTGGATGTGTATGTAAATACATGTGTATGTGGGTGGGTTGGACCATTCTTTCGTCTGTTTCCTTGGCTACCTCGCCAACTCGGGAGACAGCGACAAAGCAAAATAAATGAATAAATAATAAATAAATAAATAAATAGATATATATATATATATATATATATATATATATATATATATATATATATATATATATATATATATATATATATATATTATCCCTGGGGATAGGGGATTAAGAATACTTCCCACGTATTCCCTGCGTGTCGTAGAAGGCGACTAAAAGGGGAGGGAGCGGGGGGCTGGAAATCCTCCCCTCTCGTATTTTTTTTTTATAATTTTCCAAAAGAAGGAACAGAGGGGGCCAGGTGAGGATATTCCAAAAAAGGCCCAGTCCTCTGTTCTTAACGCTGCCTCGCTAACGCGGGAAATGGCGAATAGTTTAAAAAAAAAAAGTATATATATATATATATATATATATATATATATATATATATATATATATATATATATATATATATATATATATATATATATATATTATATTCCTATGACTTCACGGGGAAAATGAAACACGATAAGTTCCCAAGTGCACTTTTGTGTAATAATCACATCATCAGGGGAGACAGAAGAGAGAAATATAAGTCAGTTGATATACAAAGAAGAGACGAAGCTAAGATGCCATTTGGTAAACATGCGATTGTCCATATGTGTGTGTGTGTGTGGTTTCAGTGCATTGTACATGACAGCTAGAGACTGAAAGTGAACAAATGTGGCCATTTTAACTTTTCCTGTCGCTACCTCGATGGAGTGGGGGGTATGCTGTTTCCTCTGTGGTGGGGTGGCGACAGGAATGGATGAAGGCAGCAAATATGAATATGCATATGTATATATATATGTATATGTCTGTGTATGTATGTTGAAATGTATATGTATGTAATGGCCATATATTTATATGTATGTGTATGTGAGGGGTTTGGCTTATCTTTGTCTGTTTTCTTGCGCTACCTCGCTGACGCAGGAAACTGCAATTAAGTATGATAATAATAATAATGATGATATATATATATATATATATATATATATATATATATATATATATATATATATATATATATATATATATATTTCCAAAAGAAGGAACAGAGAAGGGGTCAGGTGAGGATATTCCCTCTAAGGCCCAGTCCTCTGTTCTTAACGCTACCTCGCTAACGCGGGAAATGGCGAATAATAAAAAAAAAGAATATATATATATATATATATATATATATATATATATATATATATATATCTTTTCTTTTTTTTTTTTTCATACTATTCGCCATTTCCCGCGTTAGCGAGGTAACATTGAGAACAGGGAACTTAGCCTTTGAGGAAATATCCTCACTGGGCTCCTTCTCTGTTCCTTCTTTTGGGATGTTAAAAACGAGAGGGGAGGATTTCCAGTCCCCCGCTCCCTCCGCTCTTAGTCGCCTTCGACACACAGGGAATATGTGGAAGTATCATTTCTCCCCTATCCCCAGGGATAATATATATATATATATATATATACTTATATATATATATATATATATATATATATATATATATATATATATATATATATATATATATATGTATATATATACTTCCCACGTATTCCCTGCGTGTCGTAGAAGGCGACTAAAAGGGGAGGGAGCGGGGGGCTGGAAATCCTCCCCTCTCACTTTTTTTTTTTTTTTTTTTTTTTTAATTTTCCAAAAGAGGGAACAGAGAAGGGGCCCAGGTGAGGATATTCCCTCAATGGCCCAGTCCTCTGTTCTCAACGCTACCTCGCTAATGCGGGAAATGGCGAATAGTATGAAAGAAAAAAGAATATATATATATATATATATATATATATATATATATATATATATATATATATACATATATATATATATATATATATATATATATATATATATATATATATATATATATATATATATATATATATATATATATATATATATATATATTAATATATATATATATATATATATATATATATATATATATATATATATATATATATATATATATATATATATATATATATACATATATAAATATATATATATATATATATATATATATATATATATATATATATATATATATATATATATATATATATATATATATATATATATATATATATATATATATATATATATATATATATATATATTATGGCGAGGTGGCGATGGCAATGAATAAAGGCAGACAGTATGAATCATGTACATGTGTATATATGTATATGTCTGTGCGTGTATATATATGTATACATTGAGGTGTATAGGTATGTATATTTGCGTGTGTGGACGTGTATGTATATACATGTGTATGTGGGAGGGTTGGGTGATTCTTTCGTCTGTTTCCCTGCGCTACCTCGCTAACGCGGGAGACAGCGACAAAGCAAAATAAATATATGGAAAATAAATAAAATAAGTATATATATATATATATATATATATATATATATATATATATATATATATATATATATATATATATATACATATATATATATATGTATATATATATATATCTTTCTTTTCTTTCAAACTATTCGCCATTTCCCGCATTAGCGAGGAAGCGTTAAGAACAGAGGACTGGGCCATTGAGGGAATATCCTCACCTGGCCCAATTCTCTGTTCCTTCTTTTGGAAAATAAAAAAAAAACGAGAGGGGAGGATTTCCAGCCCCCCGCTCCCTACCCTTTTAGTCGCCTTCTACGACACGCAGGGAATACGTGGGAAGTATTCTTTCTCCCTTATCCCCATATATATATATATATATATATATATATATATATATATATATATATATATATATATATATATATATATATATATATATATATATATATATATATATATATATATATATATATATATATATATATATATATATATATATATATATATATATATATATATATATATATATATATATATATATATATATATATAAATATATATCTTTTCTTTCATACTATTCGCCATTTCCCGCATTAGCGAGGTAGCGTTAAGAACAGAGGACTGGGCCTTTTAGGGAATATCCTCACCAGGCCCCCTTCTCTGTTCCTTCTTTTGGAAAATAAAAAAGAAAAAAAAATTGAGAGGGGAGGATTTCCAGCCCCCCCGCTCCCTTCCCTTTTAGTCGCCTTCTACGACACGCAGGGAATACGTGGGAAGTATTCTTTCTCCCCTATCCCCAGGGATAATATATATAAATATATATATATATATATATATATATATATATATATATATATATATATATATATATATATATATATATATATATATATATATATATATATATATATATATATATATATATAACAAGTAGTGGTGATGTGAGAAGGAGATGGAGTGAGTATTTTGAAGGTTTGTTGAATGTGTTTGATGATAGAGTGGCAGATATAGGGTGTTTTGGTCGAGGTGGTGTGCAAAGTGAGAGGGTTAGGGAAAATGATTTGGTAAACAGAGAAGAAGTAGTAAAATCTTTGCGGAGGATGAAAGCCGGCAAAGCAGCAGGTTTGGATGGTATTGCAGTGGAATTTATTAAAAAAGTGGATGACTGTATTGTTGACTGGTTGGTAAGGTTATTTATTGTATGTATGATTCATGGTGAGATGCCTGAGGATTGGCGGAATGCGTGCATAGTGCCATTGTATAAAGGCAAAGGGGATAAGAATGAGTGCTCAAATTACAGAGGTATAAGTTTGTAGAGTATTTCTGGTAAATTATATGGGAGGGTATTGATTCAGAGGTTGAAGGCATGTACAGAACATCAGATTGGGGAAGAGCAGTGTGGTATCAGAAGTGGTAGAGGATGTGTGGATCAGGTGTTTGCTTTGAAGAATGTATGTGAGAAATACTTAGAAAAGCAGATGGATTTGTATATAGCATATATGCATCTGGAGAAGGCATATGATAGAGTTGATAGAGATGCTCTGTGGAAGGTACTAAGAATATATGGTGTGGGAGGCAAGTTGTTAGAAGCAGTGAAAAGTTTTTATCGAGGATGTAAGGCATGTGTACGTGTAGGAAGAGAGAAAAGTGATTGGTTCTCAGTGAATGTAGTTTTGCGGCAGGGGTGTGTGATGTCTCCATGATTGTTTAATTTGTTTATGGATGGGGTTGTTAGGGAGGTGAATGCAAGAGTTTTGGAAAGAGAGGCAAGTATGCAGTCTGTTGGGGATGAGAGAGCTTGGGAAGTGAGTCAGTTGTTGTTCGCTGATGATACAGCGCTGGTGGCTGATTCATGTGAGAAACTGCAGAAGCTGGTGACTGAGTTTGGTAAAGCGTGAGAAAATAGAAAGTTAAGAGTAAATGTGAATAAGAGCAAGGTTATTAGATACCGTAGGGTTGAGGGTCAAGTCAATTGGGAGGTAAGTTTGAATGGAGAAAAACTGGAGGAAGTAAAGTGTTTTAGATATCTGGGAGTGGATCTGGCAGCGGATGGAACCATGGAAGCGGAAGTGAATCATAGGGTGGGGGAGGTGGCAAAAATCTTGGGAGCCTTGAAGAATGTGTGGACGTCGAAAACATTATCTCGGAAAGCAAAAATGGCTATGTTTGAAGGAATAGTGGTTCCAACAATGTTGTATGGTTGCGAGGCGTGGACTATGGATAGAGTTGTGCGCAGTAGGGTGGATGTGCTGGAAATGAGATGTTTGAGGACAATATGTGGTGTGAGGTGGTTTAATCGAGTAAGTAACAATAGGGTAAGAGATGTGTGGAAATAAAAAGAGCGTGGTTGAGAGAGCAGAAGAGGGTGTTTTGATATGGTTTGGGCACATGGAGAGAATGAGTGAGGAAAGATTGACCAAGAGGATATATGTGTCGGAGGTGGAGGGAACGAGAAGTGGGAGATCAAATTGGAGGTGGAAAGATGGAGTGAAAAAGATTTTGTGTGATCGGGGCCTGAACATGCAGGAGGGTGAAAGGCGGACAAGGAATAGAATGAATTGGATCGATGTGGTATACCGGGGTCGACGTGCTGTCAATGGATTGAATCAGGGCATGCGAAGCGTCTGGGGTAAACCATGGAAAGTTCTGTGGGGACTGGATGTGGAGGGGGAACTGTGGTTTGGGGCATCATTGCATGACAGCTGGAGACTGAGTGTGAACGGGTGGGGCCTTTGTTGTCTTTTCCTAGCGCTACTTCGCACACATGAGGGGGGAGGGGGATGTTATTCCATGTGTGGCGAGGTGGCGATTGGAATGAATAAAGGCAGACAGTGTGAATTGTGTGCATGTGTATATATGTATATGTCTGTGTGTGTATACATATGTGTACATTCATATGTATGGGTATGTATATTTGCGTGTGGGGACGTGTATGTAAATACACGTGTATGGGGGTGGGTTGGGCCATTTCTTTCGTCTGTTTCCTTGCGCTACCTCGCAAAAGCGGGAGACAGCGACAAAGCAAAATAAAATATATATATATATATATATATATATATATATATATATATATATATATATATATATATATATATATATATATATATATATATATATATACATATACTTTTTTATAAACTTGTCTATGTATGCATTCTAGTTTCTCCTTTCGTGATACGGTTGTCAGTAAACCATGAAAGCCTCACCTGGACTGCTGCCGTTTGCATAAACATATTTGGTTATCACAGATGTTTACGGTTATGCAAATATCCCACATGGGGTATACAGTTTTCATAATCTTCACATATTGTTCAGGAATATTGCACCATGGTGCATCACGTACAGTTGGAGCCACAAGCACTGTGGTGCGCCACATACAGTTGGAGCCGCAAGCACCGTGATGCATCACGTACAGTTGGAGCCACACGTACCATGGAGCATCACCTTCAGTTGGAGCCACAAGCACTGTGGTGCATCACGTACAGATGAAACCACAAGCACTGTGATGCATCACGTACAGTTGGAGCCACAAGCACCGTGGAGCATCACGTACAGTTGGAGCCACAAACATCGTGGTGCCACACGTAGAGTCGGAGCCACAAGCACCATTAAGCATCACGTACAGTTGGAGACACAAACATCGTGGTGCATCACGTACAGTTGGGGCCACAAGCATCGTGGTGCATCACGTACAGTTGGAACCACAAGCACAGTGATACACGACGTACAGTTGGAGCCATAAGCACCGTGGAGTATCACGTTCAGCCACAAGCAACATTAAGCATCACGTAGAGTTGGAGCCACAAGCACCGTGGTGCATCACGTAGAGTTGGAGCCACAAGCACCGTGGTGCATCACGTACAGTTGGAGCCACAAGCACCATTAAGCATCACGTACAGTTGGCGCCACAAGTACCGTGGCACCACACGTACAATTGGAGCCATAAGCACCGTGATGCACGACGTACAATTGGAGCCAGAAGAACCGTTAAGCATCGCGTACAGTTGGAGCCACAATCACCATGGTGCATCACGTACAGTTAGAGCCACAAGCACCATTAAGCATCACGTACAGGTGAAGCCACAAGCATTGTGGTGCTTCATGTACAGTTGGAGCCAAAGGCACCATGATGCATCACTTACAGTTGGAGCCACAAGCACTGTGATTCATCATGTACGTTGGAGCCACAAGCATCATGGTGCATCCCGTAATGTTGGACCCACAAGCACCATGGTGCATCACGTACAGTTGGAGCCACAAGCACCATTAAGTATCACGTACAGTTGGAGCCACAAGCTTTGTGATGCATCACGTACAGTTGGAGCCACAAGCACCGTGATGCATCACGTACAGTTGGAGCCACAAGCACCGTGGAGTATCACGTACAGTTGGAGCCATAAACACCATGGTGCATCACGTACAGTTTGAGCCACAAGCACCATGGTGCATCACGTACAGTTCGAGCCACAAGCACCATTAAGCATCACGTACAGTTGGAGCCACAAGCATTGTGGTGATTCATATACAATTAAAATCAAAAGCACCATGTTGCATCACCTACAGTTGAAACCACAAGCACCGTGATGCATCACGTACAGTTGGAGCCACAAGCATCGTAATGCATCACGTACAGTTGGAGCCAAAGCACCATGTTGCATCAAGTACAGTTGGAGTCACAAGCACCGTTATGCATCACGTACAGTTGGAGCCACAAACATCGTGGTGCATCACTTACAGTTGGAGCCATAAACATCGTGGTGCATCAAGTACAGTTGGAGTCACAAGCACCGTGATGCATCACGTACAGTTGGAGCCACAAACATCGTGGTGCATCACTTACAGTTGGAGTCACAAGCACCATGTTGTATCACGTACAGTTGGCGCCACAAACATCGTGGTGCATCACTTACAGTTGGAGCCATAAACATCGCGGTGCATCAAGTACAGTTGGAGTCACAAGCACTGTGATGCATCACGTACAGTTGGAGTCACAAACATCGTGGTGCATCACTTACAGTTGGAGCCATAAACATCGTGGTGCATCAAGTACAGTTGGAGTCACAAGCACCGTGATGCATCACGTACAGTTGGCGCCACAAACATCGTGGTGCATCACTTACAGTTGGAGTCACAAGCACCGTGATGCATCACGTACAGTTGGAGCCACAAACATCGTGGTGCATCACTTACAGTTGGAGCCACAAGCACCATGTTGCATCACGTACAGTTGGAGCCATAGGCACCGTGATGCATCACGTACAGTTAGATGCACAAGCACCGTGGTGCATCACGTACAGTTGGAGCCACAAGCTTTGTGATGCATCACGTACAGTTGGAGCCACAAGCACCATTAAGCATCACGTACAGTTGGAGCCACAAGCACCGTGGTGCTTTACGTACAGTTAAAGCCACAAGCACCGTCGTGGATAACGCAGTTGGAGCCCCAAGCGCCATGGAGCATCGCATACACTGGAAACGAAATCCATGGAGCAATACTCACAGCAGAAATCACAGGATTCGTGGAACATCACGTACAGTGGGAAACACAAGGGGCGTGGAGCATCACGTACAGTAGGGTAGTAAGGTCCACAAGATATCTGGAGCATCACGTACAGTGTGATGCACAAGGAACGTGGAGCATCACGTACATTAGGGTAGTAAGGTCCACAAGATATCTGGAGCATCATGTACAGTGGGATGCACAAGGAGCGTGGACCATCACGTACAGTAGGGTAATAAGGTCCACACGATATCTGGAGCATCATGTACAGTGGGATGCACAAGGTGCTGGAGCGACACATACAGTGGGAACCACGAAGACGTTGGAACATCACGTACGCTGGGAGGAACAATTTCCGTGGAGGATCACATGCAGTAGGAGTGGCAAGGTCCGTAGAGTATTAAGTAGGGTGGGAGTAAGAGGGTCTGTGGAGCATCACGTATAGTGGGAGTGAGAGCGTCCGTGGAGCATCACGTATAGTGAGAGTGATAGCGTCCGTGGAGCATCACGTACAGTGGGAGCGAGAGCGTCCGTGGAGCATCACGTATAGTGAGAGCGATAGCGTCCGTGGAGCATCACGTATAGTGGGAGTGAGAGCGTTCGTGGAGCATCACGTCTAGTGGGAGTGATAGCGTCCGTGGAGCATCACGTACAGTGGGAGCGAGAGCGTCCGTGGAGCATCACGTATAGTGAGAGCGATAGCGTCCGTGGAGCATCACGTATAGTGGGAGTGAGAGCGTTCGTGGAGCATCACGTATAGTGAGAGTGATAGCGTCCGTGGAGCATCACGTACAGTGGGAGTGATAGCGTCCGTGGAGCATCACATATAGTGGAAGTGATAGCGTCCGTGGAGCATCACGTGTAGTGGGAGTGAGAGCGTCTGTGGAGCATCACGTATAGTGGGAGTGATAGCGTCCGTGGAGCATCACGTGTAGTGGGAGTGAGAGCGTCTGTGGAGCATCACGTATAGTGAGAGTAATGAGGTCCATGGAGCATGCCGAAGCATGTTGTTTGTGTTGGTAGTTTCAGGAGCGGTTATGGTGATGTCCGGCCATTGAGCCATCCTGCCGTGTACAGGATATATAGTCGACGGACCGACGGATCATAATGCCGGACCAACCAAGATGTTGTGGAAGTGTAGTCATCACTATGGACAGCGGTCTCGAACAGCCTGGCTGAACAAAACAGCAACATGACAGTTTGGTTCCGGTCCGAGCTATGTGGATAAAGAGACCTCTGGACACCGTCACATGGTATGCGGCCGACCTGCAGGACATAACTTTTAGTATCACTGAATTCTTTTCATTTCATAGAAGTGTATGGAATTCTTAAGTGTGTAGATCACTAGGGATGTATGTACTGCAACACCACTGGTTCTGACGAGGGTGAGCCCAGGTCTTGCCTTATAATAGATAACATGATCACAAGTGTGTTATCAACGCGCGCGTCTTTAAAAGAAAGTGTCTGCTCTTTACCCAATGTAAGTCTTCAGGCCAGTTTCTACTTTCCCAGCTCAACCGAGGACCAAGTTGTACTGTTGCTTCCTCTGATCAGTCAGGCTATTTGAGGCTGCAACAGACTGACCTAGGTACCCGCTACAACCTGGGAGATCTGTTATTCTTGGTGGATATTCATTTCGTGATTTTTTCCCGTCTTTTATTCCCATCTGTTGATCCACAAGCTTTATGTATCTGCAGGAAGTTCTTAAACAGTTCAGATCCCGAATGGTACCACATACCGGATGTCATGTTTATGGTAGTTTACGGTAGGGCGTTCCAGGCCAGGTGTCTGCCTGAAGCGAACATTACAGCATTCCATGCCAGGTGTCTGCCTGTAGCGAGCCTTAGTGTTCCAGGCCCGGTGGTTGTCTGTATCGAACCTTACACTGTTCCAGGCCCGACGTCTGAACTTAGCGAACCTTAAGTATTCCAGGTTCAGTGTTTGCCTGTAGCGAACCGTACACTGTTCCAGGCTAAGTGTCTTCCCATAGCGAATGTCATGTGTGGTATGTGTCCCGCGGGGAGAGTGTGGTAGCCAGGAGGTAGCGTGAACGGTCATACCTTCCAACCTGACAACCTGGTGTGGCTCCTTTCATTTTCCAGCATGTCTGGGGAGGATAAGTGCCTGGAACATCATCGGTCTTGTCTTCCCCTACTTCCCTCCCGCCCTTCCCTTCTTCTCCACCTCTCGTTGACCCATTTCCGCTCTCCCCTGTCCCTCATACCAACCCGCCGCACTGCTCCCCGGCCCTCAGTCTCTGTGGCCGCCTGGCGCACGTAAGGGAGACACTCTAGTACTTACGGTATTTCCTGTCCTGGACTACAAGGCAATCATGAACGTGTTCTTAGGATTCAAGTCACGTCACACTCTTTGAATATGATGTCTTTTTATATGGTCTAGGCGGAGATAAGGAAAGTGACCGCGTTGTGTGGATACTCCACGTACAGAATAACGGGAGGGCGACCGCATTTTTGAATACCTGGTGAAGAATTCCGGGGGTTTTCACCCCCAACACCCCGGGCTGGCCTGAGGCTGCTGGGATGGGTCGTTGATATTCTAAAGGCAGGAACACGGGATGGGGACCGTGTTCTGTTGATCATACATAACAAGGAACACGGGGGGACCGTGTTCTGTTGATCATGCATAACATGGAACACGGGATGGGGACCGTGTTCAGTTGATCATACATATCATGGAACACGGGATGGGGACCGTGTTCTGTTGATCATGTATAACAAGGAACACGGGGGGACCGTGTTCTGTTGATCATGCATAACATGGAACACGGGATGGGGACCGTGTTCTGTTGATCATACATAACAAGGAACACGGGGGACCGTGTTCTGTTGATCATGCATAACATGGAACACGGGATGGGGACCGTGTTCTGTTGATCATACATAACATGGAACACGGGATGGGGACCGTGTTCTGTTGATCATGCATAACAAGGAACACGGGATGGGGACCGTGTTCTGTTGATCATACATAACAAGGAACACGGGAGGGGACCGTGTTCTGTTGATCATACATAACATGGAACACGGGATGGGGACCGTGTTCTGTTGATCATACATAACATGGAACACGGGATGGGGACCGTGTTCTGTTGATCATACATAACATGGAACACGGGATGGGGACCGTGTTCTGTTGATCATACATAACAAGGAACACGGGAGGGGACCGTGTTCTGTTGATCATGCATAACATGGAACACGGGATGGGGACCGTGTTCTGTTGATCATACATAACATGGAACACGGGATGGGGACCGTGTTCTGTTGATCATGCATAACAAGGAACACGGGATGGGGACCGTGTTCTGTTGATCATACATAACATGGAACACGGGATGGGGACCGTGTTCTGTTGATCATACATAATATGGAACACGGGATGGGGACCGTGTTCTGTTGATCATACATAACATGGAACACGGGATGGGGACCGTGTTCTATTGATCATGCATAACAAGGAACACAGGATGGGGACCGTGTTCTGTTCATCATACATAACAAGGAACACATGATGGGGACCGTGTTCTGTTAATCGTACATAACATGGAACACGGGATGGGGACCGTGTTCTGTTGATCATACATAACATGGAACACGGGATGGGGACCGTGTTCTGTTGATCATGCATAACAAGGAACACGGGATGGGGACCGTGTTCTGTTGATCATACATAACATGGAACACGTGATGGGGACCGTGTTCTGTTGATCATACATAACATGGAACAAGGGATGGGGACCGTGTTCTGTTGATCATACATAACAAGGAACACGGGATGAGGACCGTGTTCTGTTGATCATACATAACATGGAACACGGGATGGGGACCGTGTTCTGTTGATCATACATAAGAAGGAACACAGGAGCGGGACCGTGTTCTTTTGATCATACATAACAAGGAACACGGGATGGGGACCGTGTTCTGTTGATCATACATAACAAGGAACACGGGATGGGGACTGTGTTCTGTTGATCATACATAACAAGGAACACGGGAGGGGGACCGTGTTCTGTTGATCATACATAACAAGGAACACAGGAGGGGGACCGTGTTCTGTTGATCATACATAACAAGGAACACGGGAGGGGGACCGTGTTCTGTTGATCATACATAACAAGGAACACGGGAGGGGGACCGTGTTCTGTTGATCATACATAACAAGGAACACGGGAGGGGGACCGTGTTCTGTTGATCATACATAACAAGGAACACGGGATGGGGACCGTGTTCTGTTGATCATACATAACAAGGAACACGGGAGGGGACCGTGTTCTGTTGATCATGCATAACATGGAACACGGGATGGGGACCGTGTTCTGTTGATCATACGTAACATGGAAAACGGGATGGGGACCGTGTTCTGTTGATCATACATAACATGGAACACGGGAGGGGACCGTGTTCTGTTGATCATACATAACATGGAACACGGGATGGGGACCGTGTTCCGTTGATCATACATAACATGGAACACGGGATGGGGACCGTGTTCTGTTGATCATGCATAACAGGGAACACGGGATGGGGATCGTGTTCTGTTGATCATACATAACAAGGAACACGGGAGGGGGACCGTGTTCTGTTGATCGTACATAACATGGAACACGGGATGGGGACCGTGTTCTGTTGATCATACATAACATGGAACACGGAATTGGGACCGTGTTCTATTGATCGTGCATAACAAGGAACACGGGATGGGGACCGTGTTCTGTTGATCATACATAACATGGAACACGGGATGGGGACCGTGTTCTGTTGATCATACATAACATGGAACACGGGATGGGGACCGTGTTCTGTTGATCATACATAACAAATAACACGGGATGGGGACCGTGTTCTGTGGATCATACATAACATGGAACACGGGATGGGGACCGTGTTCTGTTGATCATACCTAAGAAGGAACACAGGAGGGGGACCGTGTTCTGTTGATCATACATAACAAGGAACACGGGATGGGGACCGTGTTCTGTTGATCATACATAACAAGGAACACGGGAGGGGACCGTGTTCTGTTGATCATATATAACAAGGAACACGGGATGGGGACCGTTTTCTGTTGATCATACATAACAAGGAACACAGGAGGGGGACCGTGTTCTGTTGATCATACATAACAAGTAACACAGGAGGGGGACCGTGTTCTGTTGATCATACATAACAAGGAACACGGGAGGGGACCGTGTTCTGTTGATCATACATAACAAGTAACACAGGAGGGGGACCGTGTTCTGTTGATCATACATAACAAGGAACACGGGAGGTGACCGTGTTCTGTTGATCATACATAACAAGTAACACAGGAGGGGGACCGTGTTCTGTTGATCATACATAACAAGTAACACAGGAGGGGGACCGTGTTCTGTTGATCATACATAACAAGGAACACGGGAGGGGACTGTCTTCTGTTCTTACTCTTGAGTCAGGAACGCGAGAAGAGGACCATGTTCTCTGGGCGCTCCTGGTCCATACATCCAATCCTCCAGTACGGCCCTACTAAACACAATATGTGATTTTCCCTTTCTTGTCATCACTTGAGAACCAACCAATCATAAATGCATTTGATTCTGAGAATTTGTCTTGTTGTCTGGTATACAAGTGTACGAGTAACACCCGTTTCTAGCTCACCCACTATTCCTACCTAGTTATATCAATATCATTATGTCCTTGTAAAAATATGGAGTCCTCATATATATATATATATATATATATATATATATATATATATATATATATATATATATATATATATATATATATATCCCTGGGGATAGGGGAGATAGAATACTTCCCACGTATTCCCTGCGTGTCGTAGAAGGCGACTAAAAGGGAAGGGAGCGGGGGGCAGGAAATCCTCCCCTCTCATTCTTTTTTTTAATTTTCCAAAAGATGGAACAGAGAAGGGGGCGAGGTGAGGATATTTCCTCAAAGGCCCAGTCCTCTGTTCTTAACGCTACCTCGCTAATGTGACTGAGTTTGGTAAAGTGTGTGGAAGAAGAAAGTTAAGAGTAAATGTGAATAAGAGCAAGGTTATTAGGTACAGTAGGGTTGAGGGTCAAGTCAATTGGGAGGTGAGTTTGAATGGAGAAAAACTGGAGGAAGTGAAGTGTTTTAGATATCTGGGAGTGGATCTGTCAGCGGATGGAACCATGGAAGCGGAAGTGGATCATAGGGTGGGGGAGGGGGCGAAAATTTTGGGAGCCTTGAAAAATGTGTGGAAGTCGAGAACATTATCTCGGAAAGCAAAAATGGGTAGGTTTGAAGGAATAGTGGTTCCAACAATGTTGTATGGTTGCGAGGCGTGGGCTATGGATAGAGTTGTGCGCAGGAGGATGGACGTGCTGGAAATGAGATGTTTGAGGAAAATGTGTGGTGTGAGGTGGTTTGATCGAGTAAGTAACGTAAGGGTAAGAGAGATGTGTGGAAATAAAAAGAGCGTGGTTGAGAGAGCAGAAGAGGGTGTTTTGAAATGGTTTGGGCACATGGAGAGAATGTGTGAGGAAAGATTGACCAAGAGGATATATGTGTAGGAGGTGGAGGGAACGAGGAGAAGAGGGAGACCAAATTGGAGGTGGAAAGATGGAGTGAAAAAGATTTTGTGTGATCGGGGCCTGAACATGCAGGAGGGTGAAAGGAGGGCAAGGAATAGAGTGAATTGGAGCGATGTGGTATACCGGGGTTGACGTGCTGTCAGTGGATTGAATCAAGGCATGTGAAGCGTCTGGGGTAAACCATGGAAAGCTGTGTAGGTATGTATATTTGCGTGTGTGGACGTGTGTATGTACATGTGTATGGGGGGGGGGGGGGTTGGGCCATTTCTTTCGTCTGTTTCCTTGCGCTACCTCGCAAACGCGGGAGACAGCGACAAAGTATAAAAAAAAAAAAAAAAATATATATATATATATATATATATATATATATATATATATATATATATATATATATATATATATATATATATATATATATATATATATATATGCCTGAGGATTGGCGGAATGCTTGCATAGTGCCATTGTACAAAGGCAAAGGGGATAAGAGTGAGTGCTCAAATTACAGAGGTATAAGTTTGTTGAATATTCCTGGGAAATTATATGGGAGGGTATTGATTGAGAGGGTGAAGGCATGTACAGAGCATCAGATTGGGGAAGAGCAGTGTGGTTTCAGAAGTGGTAGAGGATGTGTGGATCAGGTGTTTGCTTTGAAGAATGTATGTGAGAAATACTTAGAAAAGCAAATGGATTTGTATGTAGCATTTATGAGAGAGGGCATATGATAGAGTTGATAGAGATGCTCTGTGGAAGGTATTAAGAATATATGGTGTGGGAGGCAAGTTGTTAGAAGCAGTGAAAAGTTTTTAACGAAGATGTAAGGCCCGTGTACGTGTAGGAAGAAAGGAAAGTGATTGGTTCTCAGTGAATGTAGGTTTGCGGCAGGGGTGTGTGATGTCTCCATGGTTGTTTAATTTGTTTATGGATGGGGTTTTTAGGAAGGTAAATGCAAGAGTTTTGGAAAGAGGAGCAAGTATGTAGTCTGTTGGGGATGAGAGAGCTTGAGAAGTGAGTCAGTTGTTGTTCGGTGATGATACAGCGCTGGTGGCTGATTCATGTGAGAAACTGCAGAAGCTGGTGACTGAGTTTGGTAAAGTGTGTGAAAGAAGAAAGTTCAGAGTAAATGTGAATAAGAACAAGGTACTTAGGTACAGTAGGGTTGAGGGTCAAGTCAATTGGGAGGTAAGTTTGAATGGAGAAAAACTGGAGGAAGTAAAGTGTTTTAGATATCTGGGAGTGGATCTGGTAGCGGATGGAACCATGGAAGCGGAAGTGAATCATAGGGTGGGAGAAGGGGCGAAAATTCTGGGAGCCTTGAAGAATGTGTGGAAGTCGAGAACATTATCTCGGAAAGCAAAAATGGGTATGTTTGAAGGAATAGTGGTTCCGACAATGTTGTATGGTTACGAGGCGTGAGCTATGGATAGAGTTGTGCAGAGGAGGGTGGATGTGCTGGAAATGAGATGTTTGAGGACAATGTGTGGTGTGAGGTGGTTTGATCGAGTAAGTAATGTAAGGGTAAGAGAGATGTGTGGAAATAAAAAGAGCGTGGTTGAGAGAGCAGAAGAGTGTGTTTTGAAATGGTTTGGTCTCATGGAGAGAATGAGTGAGGAAAGATTGACCAAGAGGATACATGTGTCGGGGGCGGAGGGAACGAGAAGTGGGAGACCAAATTGGAGATGGAAAGATGGAGTGAAAAAGATTTTGAGTGATCGGGGCCTGAACATGCAGGAGGGTGAAAGGCGGGCAAGGAATAGAGAGAATTGGATCGATGTGGTATACCGGGGTCGACGTGTGTATATTTACATGTGTATAGATGTATATGTCTGTGTGTGTATATATATGTGTACATTGAGATGTACAGGTATGTATATTTGCGTGTGTGGACGTGTATGTATATACATGTGTATGGGGGTGGGTTGGGCCATTTCTTTCGTCTGTTTCCTTGCGCTACCTCGCAAACGCGGGAGACAGCGACAAAGCAAAATAGAATATATATATATATATATATATATATATATATATATATATATATATATATATGGAAGTGGAAGCGAGTCACGGGGTGGGGGAGGAAGGGAAAGTTCTGGGAGCGTTGAAAAATGTATGGAAGGCGAAAACCTTATCTCAGAAAGCAAAAATGAGTATGGTTGAAGGAATAGAGGTTCCAACAATGTTATATGGTTGTGAGGCATGGGCTATAGAAAGAGTTGTGCGGAGGAGGGTGGATGTGCTGGAAATGAGATGTTTAAGGACAATATGTGGAGTGAGGTGGTTTGATCGAGTAAGTAATGAAAGGGTAAGAAAGATGTGTGGTAATAAAAAGAGTGTGGTTGAGAGAACAGAAGAGGGTGTTTTGAAAAGGTTTGGTCACATGGAGAGGATGAATTAGGAAAGATTGATCAAGAGGATATATGTGTCAGAGGTGGAGGGAACGAGAAGTGGGAGACCAAATTGGATGTGGAAAGATGGAGTGAAAAAGATTTTGAGCGATCGGGGCCTAAACATGCTGGAGGGTGAAAGGCGTGCAAGGAATAAAGTGAATTGAAACGATATGGTATACCGGGGTGGACGTTCTGTTAATGGAATGAACCAGGGCATGTGAAGGGCATGAAATAACAACCCCCTTCCCCACCCCCGCATGTGCGTGATGTAACGCCAGTAAAAGACAACAAAGGCCACATTCGTTCACACGCCTCGCCTTTCCAAGACAACGTTCTCGACTTCCACACATTTTTCAACGCTCCCAGAACTTTCACCCCCTTCCCCACCCTATGATTCACTTCCGCTTCCATGGTTCTATCGCTGCCAAATCCACTCCCAGATATCTAAAACACTTCATTTCCTCCAGTTTTTCTCCATTCAAACTTACCTCCCAGTTGACTTGTCTCTCAACCCTACTGTACCTAATAACCTTGCTCTTATTCACATTTACTCTCAGCTTTCTTCTTTCATACACTTTACCAAACTCAGTCACCAGCTTCTGCAATTTCTCACCCGAATCAGCCACCAGCGCTGTATCATCAGCGAACAACAACTGACTCACTTCCCAAGCTCTCTCATCCACAACAGACTGCATACTTGCCCCTCTTTCCAAAACTCTTGCATTCACCTCCCTAACAACCCCATCCATAAACTAATGAAACAACCATGGAGACATCACGCACCCCTGCCGCAAACCTACATTCACTGAGAACACATGCCTTACATCTCTGATAAAAACTTTTCACTGCTTCTAACAACTTGCCTCCCACACCATATATTCTTAATACCTTCCACAGATCATCTCTATCAACTCTATCATATGCCTTCTCCAGACCCATGAATGCTACATACATATCCATTTGCTTTTTCTAAGTATTTTCCACATACATTCTTCAAAGCAAATACCTAATCCACACATCCTCTACCACTTCTGAAACCACACTGCTCTTCCCAATCTGATGCTCTGTACATGCCTTCACTCTCTCAATCAATACCCTTCCATACAATTTCCCAGGAATACTCAACAAACTTATACATCTGTAATTTGATCACTCACTTTTATCCCCTTTGCCTTTGTACAATGACACTATGCAAGCATTCCGCTAATCCTCAGGCACCTTACCATGAGTCATACATACATTAGATAATCTTACCAACCAGTCAACAACACAATTACCCCTTTTTTAATAAATTCCACTGCAATACCATCCAAACCTGCTGCTTTGCAGGCTTTCATCTTCCGCAAAGCTTTTGCTACCTCTTCTCTGTTTACCAAATCATTTTCCCTAACCCTCTCACTTTGAACAGCACCTCGACCAAAACACCCTATATCTGCCACTCTATCATCAAACACATTCAACAAACCTTCAAAATACTCACTCCATCTCCTTCTCACATCACCACTACTTGTTATCACCTCCCCATTAGCCCCTTTAACTGATGTTCCCATTTGATCCCTTGTCTTACGCACTTAATTTACCTCCTTCCAAAACATCTTTTCATTCTCCCTAAAATTTAATGATACTCTCTCACCCCAACTCTTATTTGCCCTCTTTTTCACCTCTTGCACCTTTCTCTTGACCTCCTTCCTCTTTATTTTGTACATCTCTCAGTCATTTGCATCAGTTCCCTGCAAAACTCGTCCAAATGCCTCTCTCTTCTCTTTCACTAATGATCTTACTTCTTCATTCCACCACTCACTACCCTTTCTAATTTGCCCAAACGTATACCTCTGTAATATTAACACTCACTTTCATCCCCTTTGCCTTTATACAATGGCACTATGCATGCATTCCGCCAATCCTCAGACACCTCACCATGAACCATACACACAATGAATATCCTCACCAACCAGTCAACAACACAGTCATCCCCTTTTTTAGTACAGTCACAAGATGGTATACATAACATACACAAGATGGTATATATAACATACACGGGACTATATGTATAACATACACAGGATGGTAAACATAATATACAGAATATGGTATAAATAACATACACAAGATGATATACATAACATACACAAGATCATGAGAGGCAAGTGTTTTGGGAGCAGCTAAATGAGTGTGTTAGCGGTTTTGATGCACGAGACCGGGTTATAGTGATGGGTGATTTGAATGCAAAGGTGTGTAATGTGGCAGTTGAGGGAATAATTGGTATGCATGGGGTGTTCAGTGTTGTAAATGGAAATGGTGAAGAGCTTGTAGATTTATGTGCTGAAAAAGGACTGATGATTGGGAATACCTGGTTTAAAAAGCGAGATATACATAAGTATACTTATGTAAGTAGGAGAGATGGCCAGAGAGCGTTATTGGATTACGTGTTAATGGACAGGCGTGCGAAAGAGAGACTTTTGGATGTCAATGTGCTGAGAGGTGCAACTGGAGGGATGTCTGATCATTATCTTGTGGAGGCTAAGGTGAAGATTAGTATGGGTTTTCAGAAAAGAAGAGTGAGTGTTGGGGTGAAGAAGGTGGTGAGAGTAAGTGAGCTTGGGAAGGAGACCTGTGTGAAGAAGTATCAGGAGAGACTGTGTACAGAATGGAAAAAGGTGAGAACAATGGAAGTAAGGGGAGTGGGGGAGGAATGGGATGTATTTAGGGAATCAGTGATGGATTGCGCAAAAGATGCTTGTGGCATGAGAAGAGTGGGAGGTGGGCTGTTTAGAAAGGGTAGTGAGTGGTGGGATGAAGAAGTAAGAGTATTAGTGAAAGAGAAGAGAGAGGCATTTGGACGATTTTTGCAAGGAAAAAATGCAATTGAGTGGGAGAAGTATAAAAGAAAGAGACAGGAGGTCAAGAGAAAGGTGCAAGAGGTGAAAAAAAGGGCAAATGAGAGTTGGGGTGAGAGACTATCAGTAAATTTTAGGGAGAATAAAAAGATGTTCTGGAAGGAGGTAAATAGGGTGCGTAAGACAAGGGAGCAAATGGGAACTTCAGTGAAGGGCGTAAATGGGGAGGTGATAACAAGTAGTGGTGATGTGAGAAGGAGATGGAATGAGTATTTTGAAGGTTTGTTGAATGTGTCTGATGACAGAGTGGCAGATATAGGGTGTTTGGGTCGAGGTGGTGTGCAAAGTGAGAGGGTTAGGGAAAATGATTTGGTAAACAGAGAAGAGGTAGTAAAAGCTTTGCGGAAGATGAAAGCCGGCAAGGCAGCAGGTTTGGATGGTATTGCAGTGGAATTTATTAAAAAAGGGGGTGACTGTATTGTTGACTGGTTGGTAAGGTTATTTAATGTATGTATGACTCATGGTGAGGTGCCTGAGGATTGGCGGAATGCGTGCATAGTGCCATTGTACAAAGGCAAAGGGGATAAGAGTGAGTGCTCAAATTACAGAGGTATAAGTTTGTTGAGTATTCCTGGTAAATTATATGGGAGGGTATTGATTGAGAGGGTGAAGGCATGTACAGAGCATCAGATTGGGGAAGAGCAGTGTGGTTTCAGAAGTGGTAGAGGATGTGTGGATCAGGTGTTTGCTTTGAAGAATGTATGTGAGAAATACTTAGAAAAGCAAATGGATTTGTATGTAGCATTTATGGATCTGGAGAAGGCATATGATAGAGTTGATAGAGATGCTCTGTGGAAGGTATTAAGAATATATGGTGTGGGAGGCAAGTTGTTAGAAGCAGTGAAAAGTTTTTATCGAGGATGTAAGGCATGTGTACGTGTAGGAAGAGAGGAAAGTGATTGGTTCTCAGTGAATGTAGGTTTGCGGCAGGGGTGTGTGATGTCTCCATGGTTGTTTAATTTGTTTATGGATGGGGTTGTTAGGGAGGTAAATGCAAGAGTTTTGGAAAGAGGGGCAAGTATGAAGTCTGTTGGGGATGAGAGAGCTTGGGAAGTGAGTCAGTTGTTGTTCGCTGATGATACAGCGCTGGTGGCTGATTCATGTGAGAAACTGCAGAAGCTGGTGACGGAGTTTGGTAAAGTGTGTGGAAGAAGAAAGTTAAGAGTAAATGTGAATAAGAGCAAGGTTATTAGGTACAGTAGGGTTGAGGGTCAAGTCAATTGGGAGGTGAGTTTGAATGGTGAAAAACTGGAGGAAGTGAAGTGTTTTAGATATCTGGGAGTGGATCTGTCAGCGGATGGAACCATGGAAGCGGAAGTGGATCATAGGGTGGGGGAGGGGGCGAAAATTTTGGGAGCCTTGAAAAATGTGTGGAAGTCGAGAACATTATCCCGGAAAGCAAAAATGGGTATGTTTGAAGGAATAGTAGTTCCAACAATGTTGTATGGTTGCGAGGCGTGGGCTATGGATAGAGTTGTGCGCAGGAGGATGGATGTGCTGGAAATGAGATGTTTGAGGACAATGTGTGGTGTGAGGTGGTTTGATCGAGTAAGTAACGTAAGGGTAAGAGAGATGTGTGGAAATAAAAAGAGCGTGGTTGAGAGAGCAGAAGAGGGTGTTTTGAAATGGTTTGGGCACATGGAGAGAATGAGTGAGAAAAGATTGACCAAGAGGATATATGTGTCGGAGGTGGAGGGAACGAGGAGAAGAGGGAGACCAAATTGGAGGTGGAAGGATGGAGTGAAAAGGATTTTGTGTGATCGGGGCCTGAACATGCAGGAGGGTGAAAGGAGGGCAAGGAATAGAGTGAAGTGGAGCGATGTGGTATACAGGGGTTGACGTGCTGTCAGTGGATTGAATCAAGGCATGTGAAGCGTCCGGGGTAAACCATGGAAAGCTGTGTAGGTATGTATATTTTGCGTGTGTGGACGTGTGTATGTGCATGTGTATGGGGGGGGTTGGGCCATTTCTTTCGTCTGTTTCCTTGCGCTACCTCGCAAACGCGGGAGACAGCGACAAAGTATAAAAAAAAAAAAAAAAAAAAAAAAAAAAAACACAAGATGGTATGCATAACATACACAAGATGGTATACATGATATACACAAGATGGTATACATAGCATACACAAGATGGTATGAATAACATACACAAGATGATATACATAACATACACGCGATGGTATGCATATCGTACACAAGATGGTATACACAATATACACAAGATGGTATACTTAGCATACACAAAATGATGTGCATAACATATACAATATGATATACATAACATACACAAGATGATATACATAATGTACTTAATATGATATACATAACATACACAGGATGGAATACATAATATACACAAGATGGTATACATAACATACACAAGATGATATACACAAGGTGGTATAAATAACATACACAAGATGATATACACAAGGTGGTATACATAATATACACAAAATGATATACACAAGGTGGTATACATAACATACACAAGATGATATACATAACGTACACAAAATGGTATATATATATATATATATATATATATATATATATATATATATATATATATATATATATATATATATATATATATATATATATATATATATATATATATATATATATATATATATATATATATATATATAACATACACAAGATGGTATGCATGATATACACAAGATGCTATACATAACATACACAAGATGGTATGCACGATATACACAAGATGGTATACATAACATACACAAGATGCTATACATAACATACGCAAGATAGTATACATGATATACACAAGATGGTATACATAACATACACAAGATGCTATACATAACATACACAAGATGGTATACATGATATGCACAAGCTGCTATACATAACATACACAAGATGGTATACATGATATGCACAAGATGGTATACATAATATACACAAGATGTTATACATAACATACACAAGATGGTATATATGATATACACAAGATGGTATACATAACATACACAAGATTGTATACATAACATACACAAGATGATACACATAACATACACAATATGAAATGCATAACATACAGAAGATGGTATCCATAATGTACACAATATGATATACATAACATACACAAGATGGAATACACAACATACACAAGATGGTATACATAACATACACAAGATGGTATACATAACCTACACAAGATGGTATACATAACATAACCAAGATGATATGCATAACATACACAAGATGGTGTACATAATATACACAAAATGGTATGCATAGCATGCACAAGATGGTATACATAATATACACAAAATGGTATACTTAGTACTAGTATACACAAGATGGTGTACATAACACCTGTAAAGTAGGCCCAACAATAGGCGAAATAGAGGAAGAAGATTACTGGTGAAAATGTTTGATGTATATATAAGATAATGTATATATAAGAAGTAAAACGCATTACTGCTCCTGGTCACTAGTTATACAATGTGAAGTAAACAAATGAGACAGAACTGGGATAACAATATATAAGTAACGTATGTGCACTTGAGCACAGCACAGGAAATACTACCATACATGAGTCAGATGATTAAACTACATAATTTAGAGAGACACAGAGAAAGATGATATTACTTGCCTGGCAACAAACACAAGTATAGACCAATATTCTAAATTTCAAAGCAACTCAACAAAGCAGATACAGAATCATTCTACCAAGGGTAAGACTTGCGAATATAACAAAAAGTCTACAAACGAAAAGATATGAATGTCCAGCGAGGAAGCTGGATTGGTTATGTGACGCAATACATGGAGAAGTTTGACATGTACGCTCGGCCACGGGAGTTTGCGAGCACCTACTAGGTATGTTTGTGCCATCTGAGCTAGTAACACTGTATGGGGCATGGTCAGGGTACGTGGGACACAACACAGTGAGATGAACTGTTAAAACAGCTGGCCACCAATAAGACAGTCAAGTTGTTCTTGACAGGTCTGGCAGTTTACCTGACAGCGATCAGGCATGTGTCAAAACACCCATGAATGTTCATGAACGTAATATTTCGTAGTGTTGTTAAGATCAGCTGTTGTCGTACAGCATCTGTCAACCATCATATGATAATGTTGTTAGATGACACTTTATCATCAAGTAGGAGTCCGTGCAGGAGTCTGTTCATCATCAAGTAGGAGTCCGTGCAGGAGTCTGTTCATCATCAAGTAGGAGTCCGTGCAGGAGTCTGGATGACATATGATTAACTATAAACACAACAGCTGTGTCGCACAGGACACTTCATTACTCCCTCCAGGTCCCCGCTACCCACCCTCCTCTGGCCAGGGATATCGCTGTCTTCACACGTCTGTAACTGCCTCTGATCGGATAATGAAAGTCATTATTGCTTACCCAAATATTTGTCTTAACTGCCATTTACACCTGACAACAATTAACAGTTCACGTCACTGTATGGTGTTCCACGTACCCCGGTCAGTGGACATGCGTACACATGCCAGGGACGTGTTCTCGACCTGCTGTGGCCGAGCGTACGTGGACTGACTACAGAAACATCCAGAAAACTTAGACTTACAAAGGAACGTAGTGCCAGACGAGGTTACAATGGACACTAACCCCGGGAAAATAACACAAGCAAGATACATTATGAGCCCGGCGGCATCCAACAAACAAGTAAGCGCTACACGCTACCCTGCAATCATGGTAGAATCTCCTCGTAGATACCCGACCTTCCCATCACCACGCCTCCTGCTCACAGCCCCACCCATTACCACACCTCCTGGTCTCCTCCGTCCCACTCATCACCACGCCTCCTGGCCACCTCCGCCCCTCATATCACCAAGCCTCCTGGTTTCCTCCGACCCACTCAACACCACGCCTCCTGGTCACCTCCGCCCCACACATCACCACGCCTCCTGGTCACTTCTGCCCCATTCATCACAACGCCTCCTGTTCCTCTCCACCCCTCCCATCACCACGCCTCCTGGTCATCTCTACCCCATTCATCACAATGCCTCCTGGTCCTCTCCACCCCTCCCATCACCACGCCTCTTGGCCACCTCCGCCCCATCCGCCACAATAAGACAGTCACATCCACCCAATCCGTCACAACGCTTTTTCATCCTGTGACGTGCGGAGTACCACAGGGCCCTCTCCTAAGGCTCTTACTTTCATCATCTGCATGAGTCACCTGCAGACAGTTCTCAGCAGTACACCAGAAAATTTCCCGACGGAACGAGAGAAGGAACTTTAACTGTCAGAGTAAAACTCTTAAGATTTAAAAGGACCAGAAAGGCAGGCACTTCGGGCACTCATCCGTTTGCTCCTGCTGAAGGTTACCACACCCTCCCTCACCTTCACCACGCCCTCCCTTTCTGATCAATACAACCTTCCTCACCACCGCTACTCCTATCATCTCTGACCACCACACCTTGAACGGTGGAGTGGAATCATTTAGTGACATAACCACTCATCTCCCGCCATTTTCCCTTTTCATACCTTCTATTTTGCCGAAAAAAACTTCTTGCTCAACAATGAAATATTTTCCCAAAGAAATATCCCCAGTACCAGTAAATTCTATCCTACCAAGGAAATAGATAGAATATTGGCAACTGTGTGTAGGGGGTTAGTCATCGTGCTTCTGGCAATATCCTCTGCGTGTTTTTACAGAGAAAAGAAAGATAGAACTGACTTTATATAGCATCGATGTAGACAAACTGATGAGGCAGTTAGACATAGCATATGGATATCAACGTTGACAAATGATGAAAGAAGAAAAACGCTCTGATTTTCAGTCATGACTTTGAATTCGGAAAATTGTGCCTTGCAACGAGCAGTAAAACTAACGGGTTTTACAGTTCGAAACTATCAGAAATATGATACAATGGCCATGCTTTGTAACACGTGGGTTAGATCTCATTTGGAAATTGTTATTCAGTTCAGGTTACTAAAACTGATCAAAGACGAAGAGAAACTAAAAAATTGTAAAAAGGCCAATCAAACGAGTCCCGTCACTCAGAAATAAGCATCATGAGGAAAGACTCAAAGACCTAAAATGATTTTCTTGTAAAAAGCCTAAACTTCAAGACGATCTAATAGAAGTTTCAAAATACAAAATGATATTAACAACAAAGGACAAAATACTCTCTTCACTTTAGAGAGAAACAGATTTTGACCAGTATGATGGTAAACGAAGAAAATGTAATACCAAATAAGGCAGAGTGTCTTCAGCCGTAGAGTTATAGAAAACTGGAATAATAGACTATGACCGGATGAGTTAACGGTAAGATAATTAGTAACTTCATATCAGCACTATACAAATACGTCAGTAATATCAGTTATCCATGAATACTTCAGTGATATCTGTTATCCATAAATACTTCAGTGATATCTGCTGTCCATAAATACTTCAGTGATATCTGTTATCCGTAAATACTTCATTGCTATCTTTCATCCATATATACTTCGATGATATCTGTTATACGTATATACATCAGTCATGTCTGTTATCCGTATATACTGTAGTCATATCTGTTATCCGTAATGCTTCAGTGATATCTGTTATCCGGATATACTTCAATGATATCTGTTATCCGTATATATTTCAGTGAAATTTGTTATCCGTATATACTTCAATGATGTCTGTTATCCATATATACTTCACTGATATCTGTTATCCGTATATACTTCAGTGGTATCCGTTTTCCGTATATACTTCAGTGATATCTGTTATCCGTATATACTTGAATCATATCTGTTAAGCGTATATACCTCATTGATATCTCTTATCCATATGCTTCAGTGATATCTCATCCTTATATGCTTCAGTGATATCAATTATCCATATATACTTCAGTGATATCTATTATCCGTGTATACTTCAATCATATCTGTTAAGCGTATATACTTCAGTGATATTTGTTATCCATATGCTTCAGTGATATCTGTTATCCGATATGCTTCAGTGATATCAGTTATCCGTATATACTTCAATGATATCTATTATCCTCATATACTTCAGTGATATCTGTTACTCGTATATACTTCAGTGATATCTGTTATTCTTATATACTTCAGTGATATCTGTTATCCGTATATACTTCAGTGATATCTGTTATCCTTATATACTTCAGTCATATCTGTTAAACGTATATACTTCAGTGATATCCGTTATCCGTATATGCTTCAGTGATATCAGTTATCCGTATATACTTCATTGGTATCTATTTCCGTATATACTTCAGTGATATCTGTTATCCGTATATACTTTGGTGGTATCTGTTATCCGTATATGCTTTAGTGATGTCTGGTATCCATATATACTTCAGTGATGTCTGGTATCCGTATATACTTTAGTGATGTCTGGTATCCATATATACTTCAGTGATGTCTGGTATCCGTATCTACTTCAGTGATAGCTGTTATCGTATATACTTTCCAACACCAGTCCAGTGCTCCTCCTCCTTCTTCTAGTCTCTGTGGTACATCCCCACCTGCTGTTCGTTGCTCAGTGTTCACAGGGCAAGGGGGAAATGCGAAAGGCAAAATCCCAAGAAATCAGAGGCCTGGCGCCCCTGGCAAGATGAAGAGGTCGAGTCCATTCTCATCAGCGTAAGAAGTGGGTACTAGAGGAGTGGGCTGGGCGATGACAATGATTAGTGAAGACCCGAAGGTTCCTCAAGGTGAGTGGTGGCCTCCATTCAGCTGGGTCCTCCCTGCTGTGCGCGGTGCGGCAGTGCTGGGAACCACGCCCACCTCTCTCTCTCTCTCTCTCTCTCTCTCTCTCTCTCTCTCTCTCTCTCTCTCTCTCTCTCTCTCTCTCCAGCAGATTGTGACACTGCATCAACCTAATTCACAAGCACCAGCAACACTAGTGGTGTTGACTCGCTGCTAAACAATATTTCATTCTCGTCAAGACAGAAACAGTTTGGCCGCGTCATCATCA
>NC_092238.1:18195693-18265693 GCF_036320965.1 Panulirus ornatus
CTACTTCGCTAACGCAGGAAACGATGAATATGTATGGAATATATATATATATATATATATATATATATATACCTTTCTTTTCTTTCAAACTATTTGCCATTTCCCGCGCTAGCGAGGTAGCGTTAAGAACAGAGGACTGGGCCTTTGAGGGAATATCCTCACCTGGCCCCTTTCTCTGTTCCTTCTTTTGGAAAATTAAAAAAAAAACGAGAGGGGAGGATTACCAGCCCCACGCTCCCTCCCCTTTTAGTCGCCTTCTACGACACGCAGGGAATACGTGGGAAGTATTCTTTCTCCCCTATCCCCAGGGATAATATATATATATATATATATATATATATATATATATATATATATATATATATATATATATATATATATATATATATATTGGAAAGGATTATAATTTTGCGCGTGATCAAGTATATTCCTATGAGTCCAGGGGAAAATACAACACGATAAGTTTCCAAGTGCACTTTCGTGTAGTAATCACATCATCAGGGGAGACACAAGAGAGAAATATAACAATAAGTTGATATACAACGAAGAGACGTAGCAACGACGCCATTTGGTAAACATGCGATTGTCCAAGACACAACGAGCGTATCATAAACTTATTATGTGGACACGAAGGTGAATTGTTTACAAATATTATCAACAATAAAGTTATCCAATTTGTATAGACCTTCACTAATATCAAGATTATAATTATGTGTGCATCTAATAATAGAAGATTCAATGATATATCTCGTGGTACTGGAGTTAGAGTTAATAACTGAGGTGGCATTACTCAAGTCAATACAATGATCATAGTTTTTAGCGTGATTAAACAAGGCATTTGATTCCTGTTCCGTTCTTATATAATATTTATGTTGCTTGAGTCTAACATAGATATCCTTACCAGTCTGCCCAACATAAAGCTTATCACAATTTCAACATGGCACTTATAGATGCATCCAGGAGAATTTTCTGGCAAATTCCTTATTAAGATATTCTTTCTATTATCATTATTGCTAAAGGGAACATTTACATTAAAGGATTTAAGCAACATGGGAAGCATATAGAACTATTAATTAAAGGGAGAACCAAAAGATTCTTGGTGTCAGTGGGAGGTTTGGGCTTAACTCTATAAAATGATTTCTTTGCTAACTTAAGAGATTTATCATTCAATGTTCTAGGGTTCTTTAACTTAGATCCAATAGAATATATCTTCTCAAACTCATCACCAATATACTCTGGACTGCAAATACGTAATGCCCTAAGGAACATAGATTGAAATGATGATAATTTAACTCGGTCATGTTGAGATGAGTAATAATGGATATATGAGCATACACAGGCAAGGTAACAAGTTTAAGTTTAGCATATAAAAAAAACCTACTAATTATTGCTCATCTCAACATGACAGTGTTAAATTACCATCAGAGTGACTGGGGAAAGATTAAAAAAGAGGATATATGTGTCAGAGGTGGAGGGAACGAGGAGAGAATGAGTGAGGAAGCATTGACAAAGAGGGTATATGTGTCGGAGGTGGAAGGAACTAAGAGAAACGGGAGACCAAATTAGAGGTGGAAGGTTGGAGTGAAAAAGGTTTTGAAAGGCGTGGTAGGAATAGAGTGAATTGGAATGATGTGGTATACCGGGGTCGAAGTGCTGTCATTGGATGAAACCAGGTCATGTGAAGCGTCCGGGGTAAACCATGGAAAGTTTTATGGGCTTGGATGTGGAAAGGGAGCTGTGGTTTGTGCATTACACATGACAGGTAAAGACTGAGTGTGAACGAATGTGGCCTTTGTTGTCTTTTCCTAGCGCTACCTCGCGCGCAGGCGCGGGGGGAGGGTGGGTGCCATTTCACGTGTGGCGGGGTGGCGACGAGAATGGATGAAGGCAGCAAGTATGAATATCTACATGTGTATATATGTATGTGTCTGTGTATGTATATGTGTGTATACGTTGAAATGTATAGACATGTATATGTGCATGTGTGGGCGTTTATATATATATATATATATACATGTGTATGTGGGTGGGTTGGACCATTCTTCTGTTTCCTTGCGCTACCTCGCTAACGCGGGAAACAGCGACTAAGTATAATGATACTAATAAAGAAATTATATATATATATATATATATATATATATATATATATATATATATATATATATATATATATATATATATATATATATATATCTTTGTGGTATTTCATGTCATTCGTACATCTCTGAGGAAGGGTGTCATGTAGTGTTGTGTGGTGTGACATCTCAGGAATCTGAGATCCCTTAATTCTGCATTTGTTATGACATAGTGTTATATAATGTCCTCCTGCTGCTTGGTAATAAACCTTAACTTGCATCCTTCACGATATCATGATATTCACTTTATTTAAGCTATGACTACTAAGGTGAGAGACTTTTTTATCTAAGGTTGCATATATACTTGTCCATCTGTCCATCCAAATGTATACAGTAACTTGACTTCTACAGAGTATATTGTATCCAGACATTCAATGTGGTTGTTTGTTTTTTGCGAAATTCGAAAGAAATATTCTCAGCTCCGAGAAGTAAGGGGTCAAGACCTCACTGACCTGAGCAAGGTAGTGTGTTTGTGTTACCAATAGCCTGAGGTGAGCGTGTACATACAGAATTAAGAGTCGATGTATTGTAACCAAAGCTGAGGTCTGTATCCGTTGACCTGCTTCCCCTCTGAACTCACTATCACGGTCTCTCGTTGGCGCAGGTGTAGCAGGGGCGCCTGCTGGCCTCATCACTACGCATGTTCCCCACCACTCTAGCTTCTCCACCATCGCTTCCTCTGCCAATAACTTTCCCATCAGTATAGTCCTCCCATTATATGCCACACTGACACTTACCCAACACTATTTCTCTAGAGCGTCTTCTACACCGACGCTGACTCCTTCATCCTTTACAAAGTCTCCCAGTGTCTTGAGCTGCATTTGAGGCCCGTCACCGCACGCGCCTACTTCAGAAATCCACGACGTAATCTGTTGAGTGTGCAACAAGTTCAGTGGCAAGGTTAGAGGAGGTGTCCTCACCGTCCTCCTCACCTGCCTCGGGCCCCTTGCTGACCCACCCTGCCGGGAATCAGACTGACGTCATTCTTCCAGAAGGCTGTACTGACGACCGTCTGGCGCCGTGACTTGACTCGTCTGAGGAAGTTACTGATGCTCTTGTTCCTCCAGTTATTAGTAATGATCCTGTGACTGTCATGTCTTCTGTTACCATTACTACTGCTGATGACGTAGATAGAGCTAAAGCACGACAAACGCTGGTACATTATCGGTACTCCGCTGATGTACGTACCTTCCTATCCCCAGACTACCGGTGTGAGAGCCAGCACGATGGTATACCTATAGTTCCAGTCGCCGAGGTGAGGCATCGATACTGGGAGACTATATACGTAGCGGCTGTGAACACTGACATCAACACTAACTCATCTTGACACATCCCATCCTCACTGGTTAGATCAATTTTCTGAAACCTTTGACCTGAGAAACTGTGGCTGGACCAGATCCATAGTGGCCAAAGCAAACGATCCCAACTTGATGTATACTTGTAACAAATGGTGGGAAGACGATTGCCACCGTTACATTAATGAGAAATATCACTGATCTATGGAAGGTGATTGCTCAACGCTGCACCAACTGCGTGTTGTGAGTGTTAAGCTAATCCATAATGGGCTGATGAACCCACTTGGTTCTTTGCAGTCACCGTCAACGTTAGTGAGCGGGTGCCGTGTATGATGATCACATTGATGACCCTCCTCTACTGAGCAGACTGGTCACTATGGTTCCTGCCTCACTCCCAGGCTGCCGCAGGGAAGGGCCGGCCTCGCTCAGATGAGGTTCTTGATGATGTTGACACTGTTGATGATGTTGACACTGTCGATGATATTGACACTGTCGATGATGTTAACACTGCTGTTGATATTGACACTACCAATGCTGATGATGTTAACACCAATAATGGTGTTGATGTTGACGCTGCTAATGATTTTGACATTGCTAATGTGGATCATGTTGACACTGCTGATGTTGTTCATGTTGACACTGCTGCTGATGTTGACACTGTTGATGATGTTGATGATGACACTTGATGTTGAGGTTGACACTGCTGATGTTGTTCATGTTGACACTGCTGCTGATGTTGACACTGTTGATGATGTTGAGATGACACTTGATGTTGAGGTTGACACTGCTGATGTTGTTCATGTTGACACTGCTGCTGATGTTGACACTGTTGATGATGTTGATGATGACACTTGATGTTGAGGTTGACACTGCTGATGTTGATGCTTACACTGCTGGTGATGTTGACACTGCTGATGTTGATGCTAACACTCTGATAATGTTGACACTTCTGCTGATGTTGACACTGTTGATGATGTTTATATTGATACTGTTGATGTTGAGGTTGACACTGCTGATGTTGATGATTACACTGCTGATGATGTTGACACTGCTGATATTGATGTTGACACTGCTGATATTGATGTTAACACTGATAATGTTGACACTGCTGATGATGTTGACACTGCTGATATTGATGTTGACACTGCTGATATTGATGTTAACACTGATAATGTTGACACTGCTGATGATGTTGACACCGCTGTTGAAGTTGACACTGCCAATGCTGATGATGTTGACACCACTAATGGAGTTGAAATTGACGCTGCTAATGATGTTGACCCTGCTAATGATATTGACACTGTTGATGTTGATGTTGACACTGCTGACGATGTCGACACTGTTGATGTTGTTGATGTTGACACTGCTGATGATGTTGACACTGTTGATGATTTTGACACTGAGGTTTTTGTCCATGTTGACACCTCTGAGGATGTTGACGCTCATGATGATGTTGACACTGCCGATGATGTTAACGCTACTGATGATATTGACTCTGCCGACGATGTTGACACTGCTGATGATGTTGACACTGCTAATGTGGTTGATGTTGATGCTACTGATGTTGTTGATACCGCTAGTGGTGTTTGTTGATTCTGCTAATTGGTTGATGTTGATACTACTGATGTTGTTGATACCGCTGGTGGTGTTCACAGTAAATGTGGTTGATGTTGACACTACTGATGTTGTTGACACTGCTGATGATGTTGACACTGCTAATGTGGCTGATGTTGATACTACTGATGTTGTTGACACTGCTGATGATGTTGACACTGCTAATGTGGCTGATGTTGATACTACTGATGTTGTTGATACCGCTGGTGGTGTTTGTTGACACTGCTAATTGGTTGATGTTGATACTACTGATGTTGTTGATACCGCTGGTGGTGTTCACACTGTTAATTTGGTTGATGTTGACACTACTGATGTTGTTGACACTGCTGATGATGTTGGCAATGCTAATGTGGTTGATGTTGACAATGTTGTCGTAGATAGGGTGAGTCTGCTGATGTTGATATTGCTGTTGATGTTGATATTGCTATTGATGTTGATATTGCTATTGATGTTGATATTGCTATCGATGTTGATATGGCTATTAATGTTGATATTGCTATTTTCATTGAGGATGTAAGGCATGTGTACGTGTAGGAAGAGAGGAAAGTGATTGGTTCTCAGTGAATGTAGGTTTGCGGTAGGGTTGTGTGATGTCTCCATGGTTGTTTAATTTGTTTATGGATGGGGTGGTTAGGGAGGTGAATGCAAGAGTTTTGGAAAGAGGGGCAAGTATGAAGTCTGTTGGGGATGAGAGAGCTTGGGAAGTGAGTCAGTTGTTGTTCGCTGATGATACAGCGCTGGTGGCTGATTCATGTGAGAAACTGCAGAAGCTGGTGACTGAGTTTGGTAAAGTGTGTGAAAGAAGAAAGTTAAGAGTAAATGTGAATAAGAGCAAGGTTATTAGGTACAGTAGGGTTGAGGGTCAAGTCAATTGGGAGGTGAGTTTGAATAGAGAAAAACTTGAGGAAGTGAAGTGTTTTAGATATCTGGGAGTGGATCTGGCAGCGGATGGAACCATGGAAGCGGAAGTGGATCATAGGGTGGGGGAGGGGGCGAAAATTCTGGGAGCCTTGAAGAATGTGTGGAAGTCGAGAACATTATCTCGGAAAGCAAAAATGGGTATGTTTGAAGGAATAGTGGTTCCAACAATGTTGTATGGTTGCGAGGCGTGGGCTATGGATAGAGTGGTGCGCAGGAGGATGGATGTGCTGGAAATGAGATGTTTGAGGACAATGTGTGGTGTGAGGTGGTTTGATCGAGTAAGTAACGTAAGGGTAAGAGAGATGTGTGGAAATAAAAAGAGCGTGGTTGAGAGAGCAGAAGAGGGTGTTTTGAAATGGTTCGGGCACATGGAGAGAATGAGTGAGGAAAGATTGACCAAGAGGATATATGTGTCGGAGGTGGAGGGAACGAGGAGAAGAGGGAGACCAAATTGGAGGTGGAAAGATGGAGTGAAAAAGATTTTGTGTGATCGGGGCCTGAACATGCAGGAGGGTGAAAGGAGGGCAAGGAATAGAGTGAATTGGAGCGATGTGGTATACCGGGGTTGACGTGCTGTCAGTGGATTGAATCAAGGCATGTGAAGCGTCTGGGGTAAACCATGGAAAGCTGTGTAGGTATGTATATTTGCGTGTGTGGACGTATGTATATACATGTGTATGGGGGTGGGTTGGGCCATTTCTTTCGTCTGTTTCCTTGCGCTACCTCGCAAACGCGGGAGACAGCGACAAAGCAAAAAAAAAAAAAAAAAAAAAGAAATTGCTATTGATGTTGATATTGCTATTGATGTTGATATCATTATTGATGTTGATATTGCCATTGATGTTGATATTGCTATTGATGTTGATGTTACAATTGATGTTGATATTGCTATTGATGTTGATATTGCTACTGATGTTGATATTGCTATTGATGTTGATACTGCTATTGATGTTGATATTACTATTGATGTTAATATTGCTATTGATGTTGATATTGCTATTGATGTTGATATTACTATTGATGTTGATATTGCTATTGATGTTGATATTGCTATTGATGTTGATATTGCTATTGATGTTAATATTGCTATTGGTGTTGATATTGCTATTGATGTTGATTTTGCTATTGATGTTGATATTGCTATTGATGTTGATATTACCATTGATGTTGATATTGCTATTGATGTTGATATTGCTATTGATGTTGATATTGCTATTGATGTTGATTTTGCTATTGATGTTGATATGGCTATTGATTTTGATATTACCATTGATGTTGAGATTGCTGTTATTGTTGAAATTGTTATCAATTTTGAGACTCCTGATGATAATGCTGAAACTTCATGTTGATGATCGTAACGTTGACAGTACCGATGCTCTTGATGTTGAAACTGCTGATTGGTGATGCTGATGTTGGTGATGTTGTCATATTGTTAATTCATTGTTGTTAAGTCAGCTGATGTTAGTGTTGAGAATTCTGATGATGTTGAGATTGCTGATGATGATGCTGAGGCTGCTGATGTTGATGTTGAGATTCTCATGTTATTGTTGAGACTGATGATGTTGATGTTGAGACTGCTGATGTTGATGCTGAGCCTACTGCTGCTGATGTTGAGATTAGTGATGTTAAGGTTATTGCTGTTGTTGATGTTGTTCACACCTCCGATGTTGTTAAGACTGCTGATGTTGAGGCTCCTGATGATGAGAATGCTAGTGCAGATATTGGGACTCCTGATGTTGCTGAGGCTTCTAATGATGTTGAGACTGTCAATAATGATATTGGAAATGCTGATGTTGCTGAGGTTTCTGATGGTAGTGAGACTGTTGATGTTGATAGTGAGACTTCTGTTGTGAATAAGACTGCTGATGATGCTGAGAGTGTTGATGTTGATATTGAGAGTGCTGATGTTGATATTGAGAGTGCTGATGTTGATACTGAGAGTGCTGATATTGATATTGAGAGAGCTGATGTTGATATTGAGATTCCTGATGTTGATATTGAAAGTGATGATGTTGATATTGAAAGTGATGATTTTGATATTGAGAGTGCTGATGTTGATATTGAGAGTACTGACGTTGTTTTTGAGAGTGCAGATGTTGATACTAAGAGTGCTGATGTTGATATTGAGAGTGCTGACGTTATTATTGAGAGTGCTGATGTTGATACTGAGAGTGCTGATGTTGATACTGAGAGTGCTGATGTTGATATTGAGAGCAATGATGTTGATATTGAGAGGATTGATGTTGATATTGAGAGTGCTGATGTTGATATTGGGAGTGCTGATGTTGATATTGAGAGTGCTGATGTTGATACCGAGAGTGCTGATACTAATATTGAGAGGGCTGACGTTGATATTGAGAGTGCTGACGTTATTATTGAGAGTGCTGATGTTGATATTGAGAGTGCTGATGTTGATATTGAGAGTACTGATGTTGATATTGAGAATGCTGATGTTGATATTGAGAGTACTGATGTTGATATTGAGAGTGCTGATGTTGATATTGAGAGTGCTGATGTTGATATTGAGAGTGCTGATGTTGGTATTGAGAGTGCTGATCTTGATATTGAGAGGATTGACGTTGATATTGAGAGTGCTGATGTTGATATTGAGAGTGCTGATGTTGGTATTGAGAGTACTGATGTTGACATTGAGAGTGTTGATGTTGATATTGAGAGGATTGACGTTGATATTGAGAGTTCTGATGTTGATATTGAGAGTGCTGATATTGATATTGAGAGTGCTGATGTTGATATTGAGAGTGCTGATGTTGATATTGAGAGTGCTGATGTTGATATTAAGAGTGCTGATGTTGATATTGAGAGGGCTGATATTGATACTGAGAGTTCTGATGTTCATATTGAGAGTGCTGATGTTGATATTAAGAATGCTGATGTTGATACTGAGAGTGCTGATATTGATATTGAGAGTGCTGATGTTGATATTAAGAGTGTTGATATTGATATGGAAAGTGCTGATGTTGATATTAAAAGTGCTAATGTTGATATTTAGAGTGCTGATATTGATATTGAGAGTACTGATGTTGATATTAAGAGTACTGATGTTGATATTGAGAGTGTTGATGTTGATATTAAGAGTGCTGATGTTGATATTGAGAGTGCTGATGTTGATATTAAGAGTACTGATGTTGATATTGAGAGTGTTGATGTTGATATTAAGAGTGTTGATGTTGATATTGAGAGTGCTGATGTTGATATTGAGAGTGCTGATGTTGATATTAAGAGTACTGATGTTGATATTAAGAGTACTGATGTTGATATTGAGAGTGTTGATGTTGATATTAAGAGTGCTGATGTTGATATTGAGAGTGTTGATGTTGATAGTAAGAGTGTTGATGTTGATATTGAGAGTGCTGATGTTGATATTAAGAGTACTGATGTTGATATTAAGAGTACTGATGTTGATATTGAGAGTGTTGATGTTGATATTGAGAGTGCTGATGTTGATATTGAGTGTGATGTTGATATTGAGAGGCTGATGTTATGAGTGTGATGTGATATGAGAGTGCTGATGTTGATATTAAGAGTGCTGATGTTGATATTGAGAGTGCTGATGTTGATACTAAGAGTGCTGATGTTGATATTGAGAGTGCTGATGTTGATATTGAGAGTGTGATGTTGATACTAAGAGTGCTGATGTTGATATTGAGAGTGCTGATGTTGATATTGAGAGTGCTGATGTTGATACTTAGAGTGCTGATGTTGATATTGAGAGTGCTGATGTTGATACTAAGAGTGCTGATGTTGATATTGAGAGTAGATGTTGATGAGGTTGATATTGATATGGAGTGCTGATGTTGATATTGAGAGTGCTGATGTTGATATTGAGAGTGCTGATGTTGATATTGAGAGTCTGATGTTGATATTGAGAGTGCTGATGTTGATACTAAGAGTGCTGATGTTGATATTGAGAGTGCTGATGTTGATGATGTTGATACAAAGAGTGCTAATGTTGATGCTAAGACTGCTGATGTTGATATTGAGAGTGCTGATGTTGATATTGAGAGGATTGATGTTGATATTGAGAGTGCTGATGTTGATACTAAGAGTGCTGATGTTGATATTGAGAGGATTGATGTTGATATTGAGAGTGCTGATGTTGATACTAAGAGTGCTGATGTTGATATTGAGAGTCCTGATGTTGATATTGAGAGTGCTGATGTTGATACTAAGAGTGCTGATGTTGATATTGAGAGTCCTGATGTTGATATTGAGAGTGCTGATGTTGATACTAAGACTGCTGATGTAAAGATTGATGTTGACATTCACATTTGATAATGATAATGCTGAGACAATGTTTTTGTTGATAATGGTACTGCTGATATTACTACTGCTGATGAGAAGCCTGCTCCTGCTGACGATAATATGGAGCATGTTCCTGCTGACGATGATAAGGAGCGTGTTCCTGCTGACGATAATATGGAGCATGTTCCTGTTGACGATGATAAGGAGCATGTTCCTGCTGACGATGATAAGGAGCATGTTCCTGCTGACGATAATATGGAGCATGTTCCTGTTGACGATGATAAGGAGCATGTTCCTGCTGACGATGATAAGGAGCATGTTCCTGCTGACGATAATAAGGAGCATGTTGATGCTGACGATGATAAGGAGCATGTTCCTGTTGACGATGATAAGGAGCATGTTCCTGTTGACGATGATAAGGAGCATGTTCCTGTTGACGATGATAAGGATCATGTTCCTGTTGACGATGATAAGGAGCACGTTCATGCTGACGATGATAAGGAGCATGTTCCTGTTGACGATGATAAAGAGCATGTTCCTGTTGACGATGATAAGGAGCATGTTCCTGCTGACGATGATAAGGAGCATGTTCCTGTTGACGATGATAAGGAGCATGTTCCTGCTGACGATGATAAGGAGCATGTTCCTGTTGACGATGATAAGGAGCACGTTCATGCTGACGATGATAAGGAGCATGTTCCTGCTGACGATGATAAGGAGCATGTTCCTGCTGACGATGATAAAGAGCATGTTCCTGTTGACGATGATAAGGAGCATGTTCCTGCTGACGATGATAAGGAGCATGTTCATGCTGACGATGATAAGGAGCATGTTCATGCTGACGATAATAAGGAGCATGTTCCTGCTGACGATGATAAGGAGCACGTTCATGCTGACGATGATAAGGAGCATGTTCCTGTTGACGATGATAAAGAGCATGTTCCTGTTGACGATGATAAGGAGCATGTTCCTGCTGACGATGATAAGGAGCATGTTCCTGCTGACGATGATAAGGAGCATGTTCATGCTGACGATGATAAGGAGCATGTTCATGCTGACGATAATAAGGAGCATGTTCATGCTGACGATGATAAGGAGCATGTTCATGCTGACGATGATAAGGAGCATGTTCATGCTGACGATGATAAGGAGCATGTTCCTGCTGACGATGATAAGGAGCATGTTCCTGCTGACGATGATAAGGAGCATGTTCATGCTGACGATGATAAGGAGCATGTTCATGCTGACGATAATAAGGAGCATGTTGATGCTGACGATGATAAGGAGCATGTTCATGCTGACGATGATAAGGAGCGTCTTCCTGCTGACGATGATAAGGAGCATGTTCATGCTGACGATGATAAGGAGCATGTTCATGCTGACGGTGATACTGAAACAGCTGTTGACTGCTTGCATGAAATGACTGATATTGAAGATGAGGCTACTGTCATGCCGATGTTGAGAGTGCTTCTGCTGATGGTGAGGCTGCTGACAATGTTGTATTATTGCTGATGTTCATGTTAAGGTTTCATCTTCCGATGTTACAAGTGAGTGTTGATTGTGGTGATGTTGAGTGATGCTATGATGGTGGTAAACCCTGCTCTTGATGATGCTGATGTTGATACTGTCGATGATGACGTAAGATGTGACGACAACATTGATGGTGATGTTCGTGTTAACAGTGCCGACCATGAGACAGGCATCTTTTATGTTGAGTACCTTCAAGTTCTTCAGAGCTCCAGCCAACCTGTTGGTCGTGGAAAGTGCTGCACGGGTTTTTGTAGGTCAGCTGTTGGCACACAGGTGCCTCCGGAAATGACGCTTTAATTGCTGCAATCTGAGAACTGGTTTGGGGCATCCTGTTGGCAGTGGTAAGGTATTCCAGTGGCGACACTCGGGACAAAGACTCCAAAAGGTCCTCTTGCGGTCTTCTTGGCTGCATTCCTCTGGGCTGGTTCACTTTCCATTCACTTCTCTCTCATTTATATTATCTACTCGTCATAACTGCCCGTTTCTGACACACATTTCGACCGGAAGTTTTTTCTTTCTTATCATATCTCCTTTTGTTCCCTCTGATGTCGACCACAGATTCCTGTTGTGTATCTCACGAGCCAGAGTCGCACCACCACCGTCCACTGACCCCTGACCCTCCCTGATGTACCACTGGAAGACGTATTCCCCACAGTACCCTCCCTGATGTACCACTGGAAGATATATTCCCCACAGTATCCTCCCTGATGTACCACTGGAAGATGTATTCCCCACAGTACCCTCCCTGATGTACCACTGGAAGACGTATTCCCCACAGTACCCTCCCTGATGTACCACTGGAAGATGTATTCCCCACAGTACCCTCCCTGATGTACCACTGGAAGATGTATTCCCCACAGTACCCTCCCTGATGTACCACTGGAAGATGTATTCCCCACAGTACCCTCCCTGATGTACCACTGGAAGATGTATTCCCCACAGTACCCTCCTGATGTACCACTGGAAGATGTATTCCCCACGTACCCTGCCTGATGTACCACTGGAAGATGTATTCCCCACAGTACCCTCCCTGATGTACCACTGGAAGATGTATTCCCCACAGTACCCTCCCTGGTGTACCACTGGAAGATGTATTCCCCACAGTACCCTGCCTGGTGTACCACTGGAAGATGTATTCCCCACGGTACCCTGCCTGATGTACCACTGGAAGATGTATTCCCCACAGTATCCTCCCTGATGTACCACTGGAAGATGTATTCCCCATAGTATCCTCCCTGATGTACCACTGGAAAGATTGTATTCCCACAGTACCCTCCCTGATTTACCACTGGCGATGTTATTCCCCACAGTAACCCAGCCGATGTACCACTGGAAGACGTATTCCCCAGTACCCTCCCTGATGTACCACTGAAGATTTATTCCCACAGTACCCTCCCTGAGGTAACACTAGTAAGATGTAATCCCACAGTACCCTCCTGATTATTACCACTGAAGATGTATTCCCCATACCCCGCCTGATGTACCACTGAAGACGTACCCCAGATAACCCTCCCTGATGTACCAACTGGAAGATGTATTCCCCACAATACCCTCCCCTGTCTGGAAGATGTATTCCCCACAGTACCTCCCTGATGTACCACTGGAAGATGTATTCCCACAGTTCCCTCCCTGATGTACCACTGGAGATGTATTCCCCAGTACCCTCCCTGATGTACCACTGGAAGATGTATTTTTGTGTTTGGGTCAGAAACAAGGAGTGGGCTGAGGTATGTGGGGGCGTACTTCACCCAGGCAGCCCAGTGCCTCCCTACATGTGCGGATGTGGAGCAGTGGGGGGATAAGGCCCCCTGGGGCAGCGGAGGTCTTCAGTATAACTGTCCTAAACTGGAGCTGAGCAGGAGCCTGTCAGGCGGGGCAGGCACGTGGAGCAAGGAGGGGCCCGGTATCATGGGTGAAGCTCACCTGAGCACAGTTAGTGTTCACCTGAGCCACAGCTGGTGTTCACCTGAGCCACAGCTAGTGTTCGCCTGAACCACAGTTAGTGTTCACCTGAGCCACAGCTAGTGTTCACCTGAGTCACAGCTAGTGCTCACTAGAACATTAGTTTTAACTGAGTCTACACTATGTTCCTAAACTAGGCTGAGCAGAGTACTGTCAGAGTGTGTTCACCTGAGCAAGGAGTTCACCTGAGTCACATTGTGTTCACCTGAGCCACAGTTAGTGTTCACCTGAGCCACAGCTGGTGTTCACCTGAGCACAGTATGTTCACTGACCACAGTAGTGTTCACCTGAGCCACAGCTAGTGTTCACCTGAGCCACAGCTAGTGCTCACTTGAGCCACAGCTAGTGTTCACCTGAGCTACAGCTAGTGTTCACCTGAGCCACAGCTAGTTTTCACATGAGCCACAGCTAGTGTTCACATGAGCTACAGCTAATGTTCATCTGAACCACAGCTAGTGTTCACCTGAGCCACAGCTAGTGTTCACCTGATCCACAGCTAGTGTTCACCTGAGCTACAACTAGTGTTCACCTGAGCTACAGCTAGTGTTCACCTGAGCCAAAGCCAGTGTTCACCTGAGTCACAGCTAGTGTTTACCTGAGTCACAACTAGTGTTCACCTGAGCTACGGTTAGTGTTCACCTGAGCCACAGCTAGTGTTCATCTGAGCCATAGCTAGTGTTCACCTGAGTCACAGCTAGTGTTCACCTGAGCCATAGCCGAAGTTCATCTGAGTCACAGCTAGTGTTCACCTGAGCTATAGCCAGTGTTTACCTGAGTCACAGCTGGGGTTCACATAAGCTATAGCCAGCGTTCACCTGAGTCATAGCCAGTGTTCACCTGAATCATAACCAGTGTTCACCTGAGCTATAGCCAGTGTTCACTTGCGTCATAGCCAGTGTTCACCTGAGCTATAGCCAGCGTTCACCTTAGTCATAGCCAGTGTTTACCTGAGCTATAGCCAGTGTTCACCTGCGTCACAGCTAATGTTCACCAGAGCCATAGCCAGTGTTCACCTGAGTCACAGCTAGTGTTCACATGAGCTATAGCCATTGTTCACCTGATTCATAGCCAGTGTTCACCTGAATCATAACCAGTGTTCACCTGAGCTATAGCCAGTGATCACCTGAGTCATAGCCAATTTTCACCTAAACTATAGCCAGTGTTCACCTGCGTCACAGCTAGTGTTCACCTGAGTCATAACCAGTGTTCACTTGGAGCTGCAGCTAGTGCTCACCTAAGAGCTGTAGGCAGCTTTTACATAGGCCGCAGGTAGTGTTCATCTGGTGCCGCAGGTAGTGTTCAACTGATGCCGCAGGTAGTGTTCAACTGGTGCCGCAGGTAGTGTTCAGCTGGTGCCTCAAGTAGTGTTCAACTGGTACCGCGGGTAGTGTACAACTGGTGCCGCAGGTAGTGCTCAGCTGGTACCGCGGGTAGTGTTCAACTGGTGCCGCAGTTAGTGTTCAGCTGGTGCTGCAGATAGTGTTCAGCTGGTGCCGCAAGTAGTGTTCAACTAACAAGATGCACACGACAACCATCCATAACCTCCGTGTGGTGGATGATGCATGAACTTTGAGGCTCATGACCCATGACCCGCACCATAGTTCAGCCATGACCCGCGTGGCACCGTAGGTCAGTCATGACCTGCGCGGCACCGTAGGTCAGCCATGACCCGCGCGGCACCCTAGGTCAGCCATGACCCGCGTGGCACCCTAGGTCAGCCATGACCCGCGTGGCACCCTAGGTCAGTCATCGGTCAACCAGGTCGCTGCAGACTGTGTTGTTGTTACAGGTCAGTTGTGTAAGTGAGCCGTAATACTGAGGAAGGTGGTGGCTGGGACAGCCTTCCGGACTGCATGTGTGCAGGGGGCAAGACAAGTCTGTAACGTACATACACGAGGCGTGTCATGAAGGTAGAAGTACGCCTTTAGGGTTCAGCGGGTTTGTGCGTTATCTACAAGGTACTGGCTGTACGTCCTTGAAAACTGGAACGTCCGTGTTCCTAGTGGGGAACTTCGTCCTTGGTGCTTGGGTTTGATGTATGGTGTAGTGATGGTCGGTGAGGCGCGTGAAAGTGGCGTCCTCCCACACCTACCTCCCTCTCTGCCATCGCCCACCTCCCTATTCACCCCCTGAGACCGCCGTCCTCACCCCTCAGGGTCCCCACTTCCCCCGGCAAAAGGGGACCCACAGTGTGGGCCCCGTCAACCTTGCTGTTCAGACCCAAGTAACGGAACTCTCCCTCCCCCTGACACTGTCTACTGGTCCACCTTCCGTCTTTGTTCTACTCCCTGTTTGTCTCTGTCCCATCTTTTCTAACCCAGTTTTTGTATCTGTCAGTTTGGCTGTTTCTTGTGTGTCTGGTCCCCCAAGTCTCTGTGCATACTGATTGTCTGTATTACACCGATAACAAAAATACAAGACGATGACTTTTGATGTCTCATCATGTATTGTGATGGTGCTCTCCATAATTGGCAGTGACGCTATAGATGTATGGTGCCTCTCCATAATTGGCAGACACTATACAATGTATGGTGCCTCTCCATGATTGCTCGTGACACTATACAATGTATGGTGCCTCTCCATGATTGCTAGTGACACTATGCAATGTATGGTGCTCTTCATAATTGCCAATGAACCTATGCAATGTATGGTGTTCTTCATGATTGGCAGTGACACTATACAATGTATCGTGCTCTCCATGACTGGCAGTGACACTGCGCAAGGTATGGTGCCTCTCCTTGTTTGCCAGTGACATTTTAGCAGATAGGAAATTATCGGGTACGATTGAAGGGCTGTAGGAACTTCCCTCACTGGAATTATCGGATATTGAGCGGGTGTTATCGTTTGAGATGTCTCTATATTTCTTCATCTGTTATCTATTATATTGAAGCTTTCTTGTGTTTATAAGTAAGACAAGGTTGATTTAGAATGGAATATACAACGCTGAAAGGATATTCGGAAAATCATGCAGAATCTTAACACTGACACCTAAAAGCAAAAACAATGCAGAAATCAATGAATGATGTACGTTTTACTTGATCTTTTTATCATTTTTATGTTCCATTATTTATAATGATCCGTTGACGAACGGGATGTGCACAGTAGCCTCATACGCCTACGACTCTGGTTTAGTGATACAGGCTCCAAATCCAGATTCTTATCTTTTAACCCTTTTTAATCATTCGTGCTCCCAAGTCTTGTATCAAAGGAAGATCATCATGTATTGGCTTAATAATTACACTGTAGAGGCAAATAGCAATATTCTGAGTGGTGTGCTGTCGTCTGTCTTTTCCCTCAGCAAAACTAATATATTTTCTAAGGATGTGGTCAACACTTTCACTTTCTTACTTCATGACCGCTTAATGAATAGTTTCAGGATTCAGCTGATAGTGAAAGAATTGAGCTTTCTAAATTTCTTTTCTAACCACAAAGGTTTAGTGCAACTACTTTTTAAGTAGTTAATTATACTTATTTTTCCTATTTCAGTAAACTGATGTCTTAATACTATCTCAGAGATATAAGTCAAACAATATGGCGTGAGAGAGAGAGAGATTTTATGATGTACAAGAACTATAACAGATTCATTAGGAGTGCCAACCAACCATCCCCAGACAAACGGAAGTAACATGACTGATTCTGAATTCCACGGAAGCCAAGGCTAACCATACTGTTTTGTTGAGTGTACCTACCTACCTACCTGCCGACCTGTGTCTGATCCGCGCCGCGTTACTCAACTCGACTGTCTTTACCGTTGTCTGTTTCCATCCCTCTGACCTTACTCATGTTTTTATGATGCTTGTCTGTTGGTGCCACGTCTGTGAAGTCACGAATTATCCCTCACTTGACCACTGTCTGTGGTAGTGTCTCAGTCTCATATGTGGCTGCGCTTGTTTGTCCCCCTCGTAGCCTCCGCATATGTATCCCAGTCTGTCGTCTCGTCTGTTTATGTGTCCGTACAGCATTCTCTCTCTCTCTCTCTCTCTCTCTCTCTCTCTCTCTCTCTCTCTCTCTCTCTCTCTCTCTCTCTCTCTCTCTCTCTCACACACACACACACACACATTTAGCCATTAAGTAACTGTGAATGTTTCATCATAGTAACTTAGTTTCCTGAACACTGACAGTTTCCTCAGCAGTACAAGTTTGACAGTTTTTTCTTAGCAGCATAACACTGACAGTTTCCCTAACATTTTAACATTGACAGTTCCCCAACGGTATAACACTGACGGCTTCCCAACAGTATAACACCGACAGTTTTCCTAACATTATAACACTGACAGTTTCCCAAACATTATAACACTGACGGCTTCCCAACAGTATAACACTGACGGCTTCCCAACAGTATAACACCGACAGTTTCCCTAACATTATAACACTGACAGTTTCCCAAACATTATAACACTGACAGTTTCCTAACATTATAACACTGACACTTCCCAACAGTATAACACTGACAGTTCCCAACAGTATAACATTGACGGCTTCCCAACAGCATAACACTGACGGCTTCCCAACAGCATAACACTGACGGCTTCCCAACAGTATAACACTGACGGCTTCCCAACAGTATAACACTGACGGCTTCCCAACACCATAACACTGACGGCTTCCCAACACCATAACACTGACGGCTTCCCAACACCATAACACTGACGGCTTCCCAACAGTATAACAGTGACGGCTTCCCAACAGTATAACACTGACGGCTTCCCAACAGCATAACAGTGACGGCTTCCCAACAGCATAACACTGACGGCTTCCCAACACCATAACACTGACGGCTTCCCAACACCATAACAGTGACGGCTTCCCAACAGCATAACACTGACGGCTTCCCAACACCGTAACACTGACGGCTTCCCAACAGCATAACAGTGACGGCTTCCCAACAGTATAACACTGACGGCTTCCCAACAGCATAACACTGACGGCTTCCCAACACCATAACAGTGACGGCTTCCCAACAGCATAACACTGACGGCTTCCCAACAGCATAACAGTGACGGCTTCCCAACAGCATAACACTGACGGCTTCCCAACAGCATAACACTGACGGCTTCCCAACACCATAACACTGACGGCTTCCCAACAGCATAACACTGACGGCTTCCCAACAGTATAACACTGACGGCTTCCCAACAGTATAACACTGACGGCTTCCCAACAGTATAACACTGACGGCTTCCCAACAGCATAACACTGACGGCTTCCCAACAGTATAACAGTGACGGCTTCCCAACAGTATAACACTGACGGCTTCCCAACAGTATAACAGTGACGGCTTCCCAACAGTATAACAGTGACGGCTTCCCAACAGTATAACACTGACGGCTTCCCAACAGTATAACACTGACGGCTTCCCAACAGTATAACAGTGACGGCTTCCCAACAGTATAACACTGACGGCTTCCCAACAGCATAACAGTGACGGCTTCCCAACAGTATAACACTGACGGCTTCCCAACAGCATAACAGTGACGGCTTCCCAACAGTATAACACTGACAGCTTCCCAACACCATAACACTGACGGCTTCCCAACACCATAACACTGACGGCTTCCCAACAGTATAACACTGACGGCTTCCCAACACCATAACAGTGACGGCTTCCCAACAGCATAACACTGACGGCTTCCCAACAGCATAACACTGACGGCTTCCCAACACCATAACAGTGACGGCTTCCCAACAGCATAACACTGACGGCTTCCCAACAGTATAACAGTGACGGCTTCCCAACAGTATAACACTGACGGCTTCCCAACAGTATAACACTGACGGCTTCCCAACAGCATAACACTGACGGCTTCCCAACAGTATAACAGTGACGGCTTCCCAACAGTATAACACTGACGGCTTCCCAACAGTATAACAGTGACGGCTTCCCAACAGTATAACAGTGACGGCTTCCCAACACCATAACACTGACGGCTTCCCAACAGTATAACACTGACGGCTTCCCAACAGTATAACAGTGACGGCTTCCCAACAGTATAACACTGACGGCTTCCCAACAGCATAACAGTGACGGCTTCCCAACAGTATAACACTGACGGCTTCCCAACAGCATAACAGTGACGGCTTCCCAACAGTATAACACTGACAGCTTCCCAACACCATAACACTGACGGCTTCCCAACACCATAACACTGACGGCTTCCCAACAGTATAACACTGACGGCTTCCCAACACCATAACACTGACGGCTTCCCAACACCATAACACTGACGGCTTCCCAACAGTATAACACTGACGGCTTCCCAACAGTATAACACTGACGGCTTCCCAACAGTATAACACTGACGGCTTCCCAACAGTATAACACTGACGGCTTCCCAACAGTATAACACTGACAGCTTCCCAACAGTATAACACTGACGGCTTCCCAACAGTATAACACTGACGGCTTCCCAACAGCATAACAGTGACGGCTTCCCAACAGTATAACACTGACGGCTTCCCAACACCATAACACTGACGGCTTCCCAACAGCATAACACTGACGGCTTCCCAACAGTATAACACTGACGGCTTCCCAACAGCATAACACTGACGGCTTCCCAACAGTATAACACTGACGGCTTCCCAACAGTATAACACTGACGGCTTCCCAACACCATAACAGTGACGGCTTCCCAACAGTATAACACTGACGGCTTCCCAACAGTATAACAGTGACGGCTTCCCAACAGCATAACGGCTTCCCAACAGTATAACACTGACGGCTTCCCAACAGCATAACACTGACGGCTTCCCAACAGTATAACACTGACGGCTTCCCAACAGTATAACACTGACGGCTTCCCAACACCATAACAGTGACGGCTTCCCAACAGTATAACACTGACGGCTTCCCAACAGTATAACAGTGTACATCATTTACCCGGCTGAGGTACCGTGATGGTCGGGTTTGTATCATTGTGTCAATCGTAAAGACACTCTTATGTTTTGTCGCTCCTGTTCCAAAGTTCAGTTGATCTAGTACCCCCCCATTGTGCTTGGTTGGTCCGGCCCTGTTCACCTCCGGCCAAGGTGAACATGCCGCCCACAGCCTGTGCACTTTCTTTTGCGTTCAAGTTGCTGTTCCAGCGACGCTGCCTTCTTCCTGCTTGTAAGGTAGGTGTTGCCTTGTGCCGTTTCCTGCCCGCCTCGGTCAGCGCTACTGTGGTCGTCCAGCCACGTCTGCCTTCCATTAATCTCATGGTATCCACAAGTCATGCAGAAATATCATTAAATCCTCCCAAATTATCCTACCATGATTCTTTATAGTCATCCCATGATATACTTAATTCCTACCATGATATGCTTACCTCCAATCCTGCTATCCTTAAAATTCCTGCGTGATATTCTTAAGTCATGCGAAGATATCATTAATTTCCACTTATATAACAACCTAAAGTTCCGCCATGATATCGTTAAAATGTTATCCATAAATCCTGCCATGATATCCGTGCACTGCCATGATCCTGGTCACGTGGCGTCATTCACAGCAGCAGTGATGCAACCACTGATGGTACAAGACACGTAGTGATGCAACCACTGATGGTACAAGACACGTAGTGATGCCACCACTGATGGTACAAGACACGTAGTGATGCCACCACTGATGGTACAAGACACGTAGTGACGCCACCACTGGTGGTACAAGACCCGTAGTAATGCCACCACTAGTAGTAAAAGAGCCATAGCCATGCCCCCACTGCTAAAACTAGACCCATAGTGATACCACCGCTGTTGGTACAAGACCCGTAGCGATGCCACTACTAGTGGCACAAAACCGGTGGTGACGCCACCACTGATGGTACAAGACCCTTAGTACTGCCGCCACTGACAGTACAAGACCCGTAGTGATGCCACCTCTTATGAAACAAGACCCGTAGTGATACAACCACTGATGGTACAAGACTCTTAGTGATGCCACCACTGATGGTACTAGGCACGTAGTGATGCCACCAATTATGAAAAAGAACTGTAGTGACGCCACCACTGATGGTACAATGCCCGTAGTGATGTAACCACTGATGGTAAAATATCCGTAATGAAGCCACCACTGGTGGCACAAGGCCCGTGGTGATGCCACTACTGGTGGTACAAGACCCGTAGTGATGCGAAGACTAGTGGTACAAGACCTATAGTGATGCCGCCACTAATGGCACAAGAACCAGAGTGATGCCACCATTGATGGTGCAAGGCCTGTATTCATGCCAACACACTTGATACAAGACCCGAAGTGATGCCACCACTGATGGTACAATACCCGTAGTGATGCCACCACTGATGGTACAATACCCGTAGTGATGTCATCACTGATGGTACAAGCCCCGTAGTGATGCCACCACTGATGGTACAATACCCGTAGTGATGTTACCACTGATGGTACAAGCCCCGTAGTGACGCCACCACTGGTGGCGCAAGACCCATAGTAATGCCACCAGTGGTGATACTAGGCCCGTAGTCATGCCACGACTGGTGCCACAAGACCCGTAGTGATGCCATCAATAGTGGCACAAGACCCGTAGTGATGACGCCACTGGTGGTACAAGACTGGTAGTAATGACACCACTGGTTGTACAAGACTCGTCTGACTCTACCACTAATGGTACAATACCCGTAGTGATGCCATCACTGATGGTAAAAGACCCGTATTGATGCCACCACTGATGGTACAAGACCCGTTCTGACTCTACCACTGATGGTACAAGGCCCGTAGTGATGCCACCACTGATGGTACAAGACTCGTAGTGATGTCACCACTGATGGCACAAGGTGATGCCACCATTGATGGTACAAGACCCGTAGCGATGCCACCACTGATGCCCCAAGACCCGTAGTGATACCACCACTGATGGTACAAGACCCGTAGTGATGCCACCACTAATGGTACAAGACCTATAGTGATGCCACCACTGTTGGTAGAGGACCCACAGTGATGCCACCACTAATGGTACAAGACCTATAGTGATGCCCCCATTGTTGGTAGAGGACCCGTAGTGATGCCATTACTCATTGTACATGACCTGTAGTGATGCCGTCACTGATGGTACAACACCCATAGTGATGCCACTACTGATGGTACAAGACCCGTAGTGATGACACCACTGATGGTAAAAGACCTGTAGTGATGACACCACTGATGGTACAAGACCCGTAGTTATGACACCACTGACGGTACAAGACCCGTTCTGGCTCTACTACTGATGGTACAAGGCCGTAGTGATGCCACCACTGATGGTACAAGACCCGTTCTAGCTCTACTACTGATGGTACAAGGCCGTAGTGATGCCACCACTGATGGCACAAGACCAGTAGTGATGTCTAAACTGATGTTACAAGACCCGTAGTGATGCCACTACTGGTGGTACAAGACCCATTCTGACTCTACCACTGATGGTATAAGTCCCGTACTGATGCCACTAGTAATGGCATAAGACTCGTAGTGACGCCACCACTGATGGTACAAGACCCTTAGTGATGCCGCCACTGATGGCACAAGACCCGCAGTGATAACACCACTGAATGCACAAGACCTATTCTGACTCTAACACTGATGGTACAAGACCCATTCTGACTCTACCACTGATGGTACAAGGCCCTTAGTGATGTCACTACTGATGGTACAAGACCTATAGTGATGCCACCACTGATGATGCAAGACCTGTAGTGATGCCACCACTGTTGGCAGAGGACCATTACTGATGCCATCACTGATGGTACAAGACCCGTAGTGATGACACCACTGAATATACAAGACCCGTAGTGACGCCACCACTGGTGGTATAAGACCCGCAGTCATGCCACCACTGGTGATAAAAGACCCTTAGTGATGCCACCACTGGTGGTACAAGACAAGTAGAGATGCCGCCACTTTTGGCCCAAGACCCGTAGTGATGCCGCCACTGATGGTAGAGGACCATTACTGATGCCATCACTGATGGTACAAGACCCGTAGTGATTCTACTACTCATGGTACAATACCCGTAATGATGCCACCAGTGATGGTACAAGACCAGGAGTGACGCTACTACTCATGGTACAATACCCGTAGTGATGCTATCACTGATGGTACTTGACCCGTATTGATGACACCATTGAATATACAAAACCTGTAGTGACGCCACCACTGGTGGTACAAGACTCGTAGTGACGCCACCACTTTTGGTACAAGACCTGTAGTGATGCCACCACTGTTGGTAGAGGACCTTTAGTGATGCCACCACTGATGTTGCAAGATCCGTAGTGATGCCACTACTCATGGTACAATACCGTAGTGATGTCATCACTGATGGTACAAGACCCGTAATGATACCACCACTGATGGTACAAGAGCCGTAGTGACGCCACCACTGGTGGTACAATATCCGTAGTGATGTCACCATTCGTGATAAAAGATCCATAGTGATGCCACCACTGGTGTTACAAGACAAGTAGTGATGCCGCCACTGATGGTACAAGATCCGTTGTGATGTCATCCCTGATGGTGCAAGACCCATAGTGATACCACCATTTATGGTACAAGACCCGTAGCGATACCACCACTGATGGTACAAGAAAATAGTGATGCCACCACTAGTGGTACAAGACCCATTCGGACTCTACCACTGATGGTACAAGACACGTAGTGGTGCCACCACTGGTGGTACAAAACCCGTAGTGAAGCCGCCAATGGCGGTACAAGACCCGTAGTGATGCCACCACTGATGGTGCAAGACCTGTAGTGATGTCACCAGTGGTGGCACAAGACCCTTAGTGATGCCACCACTGATGGTACAAGACCTGTAGTGATGACGCCACTGACGGTATATGACCCTTAATGTTTCCGCCACTGGGGGTACAAAACCCTTAGTGATGCCACCACTGATGTTACAAGATTTGTAGTGATGCCACCAATGTTGGTAGAGGACCTTTAGTGATGCCCAGTGATGGTACAAGACCCGTAGTTACGCCACTCCTGATGGTACAGGGCCTGTAGTGGTGTCACCACTATTGGTACAGGACCGGTAGTGGTGCAACCACTGGTGGTGTAAGACCCGTAGTGATCCTACCATTGATGGTACAAGACCTGAGTGGTATAGGATGTGTAATAATGCCACCACTGGTGGTACAGGACCGATAGTGATGCCACCACTGAAGGTATAACCTGTAGTGATCCCACCACTGGTTCCCCAGTGGCCTAACCTGTTCCAGTGGCCTGACATGTCCCAGTGACTTGACGTGTCCCAGTGGCCTCACATGTCCCAGCGGCCTGACCTGTCCCAGTGGCCTGAGATGTCTCAGTGGCCTGACTTGTGGCGGTTGAACTACACTAGGTGCCGGTTCCACTGTCTATAAAAAGTATGTCTTCATGCAGGAGGTTGTGAGGTGTTCCGTGTTCTCCCTGAGGAAGATGTTCCCTTGTGTGTCATGGTGATAACTTTGTTCTACTTGCGGAAGAACATAACATGTTTGTTTACATCTCCGTCAGTGTTCACTCCTGCACCAGTTCAGTTCATTTTGTAGATAATCGTTGAACTTTTCCTGTTATGTTTCATCATTTTCCTACCTTCCATGTTGTACCTGCCCACACTCTTCCCTCTCCTCTCCACCATCATGGCCTTATTGCTAACTGCTGTGTTTCCATTCTCGATCTTTGTACACTCTCTCTCTCTCTCTCTCTCTCTCTCTCTCTCTCTCTATATATATATATATATATATATATATATATATATATATATATATATATATATATATATATATATATATATATATATATATCTGCGGCTGTCCCGGTGGCCCTTGTCGGAAGGTGTGCACAGTCAGGTTTGAGTCGTTGTGAGAGGCTGACACGTCGATCCTATGGTAACCATAGAAGCAGAATATCCTGTGCGTTAGCTTACCTTTAGTTACTCAAGCTCAACCGTACTAACTGAATAGATATATTTAATTAGTCGTGGGAATATCTTGACGTGCGCTCTGCTACATGTATCCTGGGCATCACTAAACCCTGCCCAGGTCAGAGCTTGGGATTGTGAAGTTCTACATAGACGTTCATCTGATCAGGAGTGCCTTTCTTTCCCCGAGGCCAGTGTTACCAGCCTCACGTGACCTCAGCCGTACACCTTTGACACTCCTGAGACTCGTCTTCGTGGGGGGGTTGGGTTAGGTTAGGTTAGGTTGTTTCCAGTTGGTCGAGGCCCCGCTCGCAAGCCCCCACTACGTCCCCTGGTCGTCTGAAGTTTCCACTTACGTCAACCCAACTAAAGACAGTCGTCCGCCGTGTTGTGTTTATTTCCATTACTGTTTGTTTGTTTATCGTGTCACGCAGTACCACCCTCGCTTTCGTGTCGCAGCCACCACCTCCTGCACCTAGCCAACAAGTCTACCCCCTGCGTCACGCATCACAAGCTACAGGTATGGTGAAGGAAGATGCGTCTCATGTTAGGCTGGTGATAGTGCTGCTGCTGGTGAGGTGTGGTGTGACGGGGATGTAGTTTTGGCTGACATGGTGGTAGTGATGTTACTGCTGGTATGGCTGGCTTCCAGCGTTGTTGTCATGATAACGGCCGACAATCACCAGGGAGAGTCGTCCGCTGAACTGCTGCCAGTGATTGGTAACCTCTCCTTGGGTAATGCACTTCATCTGAAGAAGCTGATAAGGCCAGGGTCTTCCAGGTTGCCCTCTCATCCCTTGATCGAGAGAGAGAGAGAGAGAGAGAGAGAGAGAGAGAGAGAGAGAGAGAGAGAGAGAGAGAGAGAGAGAGAGAGAGAGAGAGAGAGAGAGAGAGAGACAGACAGACAGACAGACAGACAGACAGACAAACATATGTCAGTTCTGAACACGTTTTTATCAATGTCTTACAGTGAGGTGGAGGGGTGTTCGTTTCCATGGAACTGACTGCATAGATTATGTTATGATAACTGTCTTTTTATGGTGTAAAATCTTTATGAAGACTTAAATGGATAATAAAGAGGAGTATGGGCGAGGTTTGTCAGGAAGGAAAGAAATGACGTTCAGAAATGTTTTGCCTTCTTGTGGTAAGGGTAGTTAGTAGTGATGGTTGAAGTGGGTAATCATGGGTATTGTGGTTGGGGGATACTGGTAGGGCTTGTGGCTGGTGTGAGGGGGTAGTGAGAGGAAAATGACTATGAAGATATACACGTCAGAGGTGGAGGGATCAAGTAAGGTACTTACGTGTAGGTAGTAAGCTAGCAATTTGATACGGGCTGCTGTCGGCCTTCAGTTATAAAGTTTCGACACATTTTTTCTTCAAAAGAATGAGAAATAGAAGTATGTCATGCTGGGTTATATACAATGCTACTAGATCAAGTTCCCGGTCGCCGTGGCTGCGGCGTTCCCTGATTGGCCAGTCCTTTTCTCTTGGCCGCTCGCACTTGACCAAGCTTTGTTCACCAGTATCGCCCTGCTTCGCTCTCTCAAACATACTCTGCTTACATCCACACTTCTCTCACCCTGTCATTCCTTACTCGGCTAACCCTCCTTCACGCTGAATATTGCCCTCAAACATTTCATTTTCAACACATCTTCTCCCTTCCATAATTCTGCGTCCAGGGCCCACAACTTGCATCCATACAGCACCAACAGGATCATTACACCATCAAATATATCCATCTTTGCGATCATGACGGTGGCCTCGCTTTCCACACACACACTTCACAGCGACCACGACCTCACCTCCTCTCCCACTTATGTCCCTTAGTTCCGTCCGCCATACCATATCCACTTCCAGGTATTTATAACACTCGACTTCTCCCAGGTTCTCTCATTTCAAACTCACACTCAAATTAACCTGTCTCTCTCCTCTGCTAAATCCCATGCCCCTAATCGTACCCTCAAGTACCACATCACCCGCTCTTCCATTCAGCTCCCCCAAAGCTGATTTTCGATCTCATGCATCAAAATTGCAGACGATTTCACTTAAATCTTTCCAAAACATTCGTCTCTCTTCCTCACTCTTCTCACTATCAGGTTCATAAACGCTGACATTCACCCACCTCTCATGATCCACCTTTATTCTCACCTGCAACACTGGAACTTAATTCTTTACACTCTTTAGCAAAGTCGCATAACTCCTTTAGTAGAAATCCCGCCTCTACTTTGTTTTCTCCCCTACACTGACCTCTAACTTTACACTTCAGTTATCCGTAAACCAGAAACGCAGAACAACCATGTTCCTCTCACTTCCTTATTGTCCTTGGGACAACCATACACATTCAGACACATTCAGACACATTCTGACACATTCAGACACTTCAACCTGTGCCTTCGAAGAGGATGAGCACTCCGCACCTGGGGTCTATAGTTTCCACTTCAGTGAATTGAAATACATGGATGGTCGGGTTTTCTGCACTCCGCTCCGACCTCCGTTAGTCACCTTTTATGATACGCAGAAGATAAGAAGATAGTAGTGTCTTTCCCGAGTTCCCAGGGATATCTCAAGAGGCCTGCTGCGGGCACACTAATTTCTTCAAAATAAACAACCCGGCCACTGAGCACACTCGATGTAGAGCATCTACGTGAGCATACGAGTAGAGAGGAAGTAATACCCAGCTGTGACAAGATGTGGCCAGAGGCAGGACTAGCGAGATTATGAGAAAACTTCTGTAAGTTTCATCTGGGAAGATGTTAAGAGTTTTCCCTTTCCTGGATATTGGTGACGGGAGGATTTCTAGATTTCTGGCAATTTTTCCTTACTGCGGAGGTTTGTGGCCAGAGTTTGATCTCCGTAGAGCTGGATAACCCCTGAGTGTGGAGTCAACAATTCCCAGAGATTGACTTGGTCTCTGGTTCTCAGTACTAGCCTCAACCTACCTTATGATGGTTGGAAGTCTGCTGTCCCTACTCCTCGGTCCTAATCCAAGCCGCCATGTTGCTCTAACAGCTCACCCAGACTGTTCGAGGCAGCAGACAGTAAGCTCACACAACCACCGCATCCCAGCTGGTCGGGCACAGTTGTAAGTCCAGACACTCTCCAGTTCCTCCATTGGACAGACCGTAGTTTTCCTAACGACTGTTGACAACATGGTAATGAAGTCTGATCTCGAGATATTCACGTTGTTCTAATATACTAATTTACGTCGTTGATGTGAGTGACGTAGAGGCGTCCTACCTGTATGATGTTATGCTCGTGTACAGGTTGGGAACCGCACCTTCCAAGTGGATCATCACCTCACTGCTTGTGGTCGTTCACGGGAGCTTAGACATGTAAGTATCATCCGGACAGTGCAAGATGTGTGCACAGTCTGTAACAGTTATAGTGTCGGCCTTGCCTTGCAGACACACGGTAGAATTTGAGTCAGGAGAGTATGAGCCTTGAACATCATCATTAGTTATACCTCTATTGTCTTGAAGATCCTCTTTTTTGAACAGGCAACTGTTGTTCTGTTATGTTCAGTGACGGGAAGGTCGTCACATAATATCACTTCGAGGTCTTTTTCATTGTTCTTCTGAGGTACGATGTGTTCAGCTCCGTCCGGTATTCCGTCCACTTTATTCTTCACTTCCTCCATAACAGAGGATGATGAACATCTGCACAACACAACGTGTTATTATCACTGGTGCAACGCAAGAATTATGTCTCTCTATACTTCCTCACAATCCTCAGCTGAGGGTCCCACACTGATCATCACCTGCAAAGGATTTTATATTTGTGTGTGAGCGAGATATGAGAAGATGTGCGAGGACCATTCTCTGGGGGAGAGAGATTGCCGTATTGCTGGTGGACATTACCTGAGTGACAACTTATACATACGTAAAGAATTCCAACAAGATCTTCCACTGTTGATCATCTTGTATTATGACATCATCAGGCTCTGATGATGTCTTTGTATGACGTCATGTTTTCTTCTCCAGTACAGCTATGATATTCTTCTCCAGTACTGCTGTGATATTCTCCAGTACTGGTATAATATTCTTCTCCAGTACTGCTATAATATTTGTATCCAATACTGCTATGGTATATCTGTATCCAGTACTGCTATAATATTTGTATCCAATACTGCTATAATATTTGTATCCAATACTGCTATAATATTTGTATCCAATACTGCTATAATATTTGTATCCAATACTGCTATAATATTTGTATCCAGTACTGCTATAATATTTGTATCCAGTACTGCTATAATATTTGTATCCAGTACTGCTATAATATTTGTAACCAGTACTGCTATAATATTTGTAACCAGTACTGCTATAATATTTATATCCAATACTGCTATAATATTTGTATCCAATACTGCTATAATATTTGTATCCAATACTGCTATAATATTTGTATCCAATACTGCTATAATATTTGTATCCAGTACTGCTATAATATTTGTATCCAGTACTGCTATAATATTTGTATCCAGTACTGCTATAATATTTGTAACCAGTACTGCTATAATATTTGTAACCAGTACTGCTATAATATTTGTATCCAGTACTGCTATAATATTTCTATATTGATCAAATAAATGAGACAGTCTTCCCTCCTTCTAGCAATTTCCAGAAGTCAGTCCACAATCTTCTACAGATATTCGCAGTATTGTTAGTGTTCCCCGCTGGTAGTATAGCGTAGGTGGCTGTTCCTCAAGAATCGTACTGGTCGGTATATTGATAATTGCATTTGTTCACAAAGACGGACGTCCACGAATCTGGTACTGAAGCAGAGTTGAGTGACCGACCATCTTGAAGGCCTGTGATGTACATAGTGACGAGATCTGCTGTGTGCCACTAGAAGGGTTGTTAATTGGTCTGCATGAACATGTTATTCCGCTTACTAACCACTGATCTACACTGTTCTTCTCCACTATATATATATATATATATATATATATATATATATATATATATATATATATATATATATATAGGCGTGGCCTATAGATAGAGTTGTGCGGAGGAGGATGGATGTGTTGGAAATGAGATGTTTGCGGACGATAAGTGGTGTGAGGTGGTTTGATCGAGTAGGTAATAATAGGGTAAGAGAGATGTGTGGTAATAAAAAGAGTATGGTTGAGAGAGCAGAAGAGGGTGTTTTGAAATGGTTTGGTCACATGGAGAGAATGAGTGAGGAAAGATTGACAAAGATGATATTTGTGTCAGAGGTGGAGGGAACAAGAAGTGGGAGACCAAATTGGAGGTGGAAAGATAGAGTGAAAATGATTTTGAGCGATCGGGGCCTGAACATGCAGGAGGGTGAAAGGCGTGCAAGGAATAGAGTGAATTGGAACGATGTGGTATACCGGGGTCGACGTGCTGTGAAGCGTCTGGGGTAAACCACGGAAAGTTTTGTGGGGCCTGGATGTGGAAAGGGAGCTGTGGTTTCGGTGCATTATACATGACAGTTAGAGAGTGAGTGTGAACGAATGAGGCCTTTTTTGTCTGTTCCTAGCGCTACCCCGCACGCATGCGGGGAGAGGGGGTTGTCATTTCATGTGTGGCGGGGTGGCGACGAGAATGAATAAAGGCAGCAAGTATGAATCATTTACATATGTATATATGTATATGTCTGTGTATGTATGTATATTTGTACGTTGAAATGTATAGGTATGTATATGTGCGTGTGTGGACGTGTATGTATATACATGTGTATGTGGGTGGGTTGAGCCATTCTTTCGTCTGTTTCCTTGCGCTACCTCGCTAACGCGGGAGACAGTGAAAAAGTATGATAAATAGATATATAGATATGAAAGCGGAAGTGGATCATAGGGTGGGGGAGGGGGCGAAAATTCTGGGAGCCTTGAAGAAAGTGTGGAAGTCGAGAACATTATCTCGGAAAGCAAAAATGGGTATGTTTGAAGGAATAGTGGTTCCAACAATGTTGTATGGTTGCGAGGCTTGGGCTATGGATAGAGTTGTGCGCAGGAGGATGGATGTGCTGGAAATGAGATGTTTGAGGACAATGTGTGGTGTGAGGTGGTTTGATCGAGTAAGTAACGTAAGGGTAAGAGAGATGTGTGGAAATAAAAAGAGCGTGGTTGAGAGAGCAGAAGAGGGTGTTTTGAAATGGTTCGGGCACATGGAGAGAATGAGTGAGGAAGATTGAAAAGATTGACCAAGAGAATATATGTGTCGGAGGTGGAGGGAACGAGGAGAAGAGGGAGACCAAATTGGAGGTGGAGAGATGGAGTGAAAAAGATTTTGTGTGATCGGGGCCTGAACATGCAGGAGGGTGAAAGGAGGGCAAGGAATAGAGTGAATTGGAGCGATGTGGTATACCGGGGTTGACGTGCTGTCAGTGGATTGAATCAGGGCATGTGAAGCGACTGGGGTAAACCATGGAAAGCTGTGTAGGTATGTATATTTGCGTGTGTGGACGTATGTATATACATGTGTATGGGGGTGGGTTGGGCCATTTCTTTCGTCTGTTTCCTTGCGCTACCTCGCAAACGCGGGAGACAGCGACAAAGCAAAAAGAAAAAAAAAAAAAGATATGAATATATATTCTAACTCATATTCTTACTATTAGTCAGCTGTATATGAGCAGATGGTAAGAATCTGAATGTTAGTAAAGGATTATACAGTCACGACAACGTCATCTTACATAAATTTCAGACTTGAACATTGATGACCTGACACATGTAGTGACCTGAGTTGTAGGGTCGGGTTTTGTTACCTGAGTGTCCTCTAACTCCACCTGGGTTAGTATACCACCCTCACTGCCTGCTTCATGTAGGATGTGATCCTCCTGGTAACACCTACTGGTGTCTCTGTATATTTTCCCCATCTGTGATTTGTTACTATTTGCTCCGGAAGATGTGTTGAAGTACACGAAAGGGATTAGGCAAATTTTCCTGCTTAACGAGTTCGTCTGTGATTATCATATATATGTATGTATATGTATACATGAGACAGAATGGAACAGCTCAGGTCGAGGTTACGGAATCTGTTCACGTAGTCGGGCTCTCTACATATACATAACAACGAAAAAAGTGTCGGTCATGCATTCGAGTATTGTGTGTTAACGCACCGAGTACGTCATAATTCATCGAGTTAGAGTCAACTATTATGAAATAAAATTATGATAAGATTGCTTGTTCGGAATCTTGGCTGGATATTACAAGCAGGACTTTCCTCGCCCAGCATACCATCTCTAGGTACACAGTGTTTAACTGTGATGGGTAAATAAAGTAGACACTGGTGGTGTCTTGCTCTTCGTCAAAGCTTACCTAGATTCTATACTGAAAAATAATGTTGCAGTTGACAAGATCGACTTCATGTGTATAGATATCAAAGATAAGTTTCGAAGGAAAACCAGTAGAATTTGTTTATAGACTCCAGCACAGGCCCCAGAGGTGACCAAAGACTATATGATCAGACAGCAGAAATTAATAATGAAAACAAGTCCATCACAGTCGGGGATTATTACATACCATTGTCTTAGTCGGAAGAATCCCTTTCCAGTAGCTCGGGGCTTTACCTAAATCTACTTGATAATGCCTTAACACAATTAGCTGATAAACCTACGCACGACGAGGATATATTAGATTATCTCTAGCTACAAGTGAGGATCTCAATAATGATATTAGAGTCGGGGAAAAGTGGTTCAAGTGATCACCGGCGAAGTTCTTTTGGACCAGATTTCAAACATTGTCTGTAATGCTGGTCAACATGACAGTCACGAAAAAATTCCAAATTTCGGACTTGCAAATTTTAATGATCTTCGCACTGGTCTTGACAGGCAAAGTTGGGATGATAATAAAGATGAAAGCGATACGGACGTAGGTTGAGAGAGCTTCAGTAAAACGTTCAAAACAGTGGAGGGATCATTTGTGCCAACGGGTAGTAGACTGTCTCTTTATAATACCAAACCAAAATGGTAGAAGATTGACATAAAGAAGTGTCTGTTCTTTAAGGTTCTGGGGATATCAACAGGTGACATAGTGCTTACGATTTCAACAGGTGGCCTGTTGCTGGGACTGTCAAAGGTGACTTGGTGCTGGGGACGTCAACAGGTGGCCCGGTGCTGGGGACGTCAACAGGTGACCTGGTGCTGGGGACGTCAACAGGTGACTTGGTGCTGGGGACGTCAACAGGTGGCCTGGTGCTGGGGACGTCGACAGGTGGCCTGGTGCTGGGGACATTGACAGGTGACTTGGTGCTGGGGACGTCAACAGGTGGCCTGGTGCTGGGGACATCGACAGGTGGCCCGGTGCTGGGGACGTCAACAGGTGACTTGGTGCTGGGGACGTCGACAGGTGGCCGGGTGCTGGGGACGTCAACAGGTGGCCTGGTGCTGGGGACATCGACAGGTGGCCCGGTGCTGGGGACGTCGACAGGTGGCCCGGTGCTGGGGACGTCGACAGGTGGCCCGGTGCTGGGGACATCGACAGGTGGCCCGGTGCTGGGGACGTCGACAGGTGGCCCGGTGCTGGGGACGTCGACAGGTGGCCTAGTGCTGGGGACGTCGACAGGTGGCCTGGTGCTGGGGACGTCGACAGGTGGCCCGGTGCTGGGGACGTCGACAGGTGGCCCGGTGCTGGGGACGTCGACAGGTGGCCCGGTGCTGGGGACGTCGACAGGTGGCCCGGTGCTGGGGACGTCGACAGGTGGCCCAGTGCTGGGGATGTCAGCATATGGCCTTTTGATGACACTGAAGGCTCCAGTCACGGATAAAAGTCCACATCAAAGTCGGGTCTTAATTGAAATATAGAAGTTACCGAAAGGGAAAAACAAGAGACAAGGGAAAGTATTTACGACTTTTGGAGGAAGTGAAAAACCTGTCATTTATAATGTGTCAGGTCATAGTTATAGGGGAAAGCATGAGAAGGTAGAGAGCTCTAAAGCTTCGAAGTGCAGGGAAAAAAGGCTATCGAAATGTCCCATCCTCTAGTTGCCGCAACAGCTTGCCGAGTATTGCGTGGGAACACAAGCAGCCAGCTCTCGGGAGCCAAAACCAGAGTAATACCTACGGAAGAGGGGAAAGTGAACCAACATTTCGGCGTAGGGTAAGTTAGCCTGGTAGAGTTGATAAATTGGACCACTTTCGACTCAAGCTCTGTCAAGTAAAGATGCAGAGCTCGAACCACCCCAAATGTGACAAGAGTACTCCAAACAAGGATGCATTAATCCCTTGCATAAAAGGAGCAACTGTTCAGAAGAAAGGAAGTCTCGACACCTAAACTGGACACCTAATTTCTTAGATGAAGACATAGTTATTCCCATAATGTGGAGTTTCCAAAAAAGAATGGATGTTACAGTAATACCAAGGATGTTTATTGAGTCAAGAGGTGGAATTACAGAACCGTCAAAGGAAAGACAAGAGTTGTGAGGAGTTTTCAATAAAGGTATTGGTAGAAACTCGGTCTTGGATGCATTAACCATAACTAGATTTCGTATACCGCACTAAGATATCCTGTCCAAGTCTAAGTTTACTGATGAAGCTGTGTCAAGACGAGATGCAGATCGAGTGAGAGAAGAAGGAGCAGAACTGAAGGATGTGGATGAATGCAGTGTTGAGTCGTCGGCGTATGAGTGTATTGCATAATTTGTAGAGGAGAGGAAATCGTTGAAAAAAAAGAAAAAAATTGTAGGGGACGGGACAGAACCTTGAGGGACGCCGTTGTTGATGGAGAAAAGAGGGAGAGGAAGCTGGAGCAAAGGGAGGGAGGGAAGCCAAAGAAGTGAGCTTAGAGATGAGACCCCGATGCCACACCCGGTCAAAAGCTTTGGATATGTTAAGAGCAACTTGGGATGTCAACAGATGTACTAGTGCTGTGGATGTCAACATATGGTCCCGGTGTTGAGGATGTAAACAGATGGCCTGGTGCTGAGGTGTCAACAACAGGTGTTCTGGAACTGTGGATGTTAACATGTGCTCTGGTGCTGCGGAAGTCAACAGATGTCCTGGTGCTGCGGAAGTCAACAGATGTCCTGGTGCTGCGGAAGTCAACAGATGGCCTGGTGCTGCGGAAGTCAACAGATGGCCTGGTGCTGCGGAAGTCAACAGATGGCCTGGTACTGGGGATGTATGGTCTACGCAGGAAGACCAAGCGCAATTACGGGAGGCCTCGAGGTCGTCAAGACAGGAGCTGCCACTATTGTCATATCCCAACTGGCCTGGCAGCGTTGCCATATCCCAGTTGGTCTACCAACGGTGCGATATCACAGCTGGTTTGCCAGCGTTGCCATATTGCAGTTGGCCCGCTAGTTGGTCTCTTAGGGTTGCATTATCACAGCTATCTGCCAGGGTTGCCATATTCCAGCTGGTCTGCCAGCGTTGCCACATCCCTGCTGGTCTGCCACGTTGGGTGTGGTAAGAGGAAGGTTACCTGGATATGTTGGGTGGAAAGTAGACTAGTTGTGGTGGATGGAAAGTATTCTGGCTGTGGTTGGTGTAATGCAGCCTGGATTTGGTGGGTGGAAGGGAGGTTAGGTGAAGTGGATGGAGATAGCCTGAGTAGAGTGGGTGGAAGGTAGCCTGATTTTGGTGGGCGGAAGGCAGCCTGGGTCTAGTGGGAGGTAGCCAGCCAGGATGTGGTGGATGAATGGCAGCCTGGGTGTGGTTGATGGAAGGTAGCCTGGGTGTGGTGGGTGAAGGTAGCCTAAGTGTGGTGGGTGAAAGGCAATCTGGGTGTAGTGGGTGAAGGTAGCCTGGGTGTGGTGGGTGAAGGTAGCCTGAGTTTGGTGGGTGAAGGTAGCCTGGGTGTGGTAGGTGGGAGGTAGCCTGGGTGTGGTGGGTGAAGGTAGCCTGAGTTTGGTGGGTGAAGGTAGGCTGGGTGTGGTGGATGGGAAGGTAGCCTGGGTGTGGTGGGTGAAGGTAGCCTGGGTGTGGTGGGTGAAGGTAGCCTGGGTGTGGTAGGTGGGAGGTAGCCTGGGTGTGGTGGGTGAAGGTAGCCTGAGTTTGGTGGGTGAAGGTAGGCTGGGTGTGGTGGATGGGAAGGTAGCCTGGGTGTGGTGGGTGAAGGTAGCCTGGGTGTGGTGGGTGAAGGTAGCCTGGGTGTGGTGGATGGAAGGTAGCCTGAGTTTGGTGGGTGAAGGTAGCCTGGGTGTGGTGGATGGAAGGTAGCCTGGGTGTGGTGGATGGAAGGTAGCCTGGGTGTGGTGGGTGAAGGTAGCCTGAGTTTGGTGGGTGGGAGGTAGGCTGGGTGTGGTGGATGGGAAGGTAGCCTGGGTGTGGTGGGTGAAGGTAGCCTGGGTGTGGTGGATGGGAAGGTAGCCTGGGTGTGGTGGGTGAAGGTAGCCTGGGTGTGGTGGATGGGAAGGTAGCCTGGGTGTGGTGGGTGAAGGTAGCCTGGGTGTGGTGGGTGAAGGTAGCCTGGGTGTGGTGGATGGAAGGTAGCCTGGGTGTGGTGGATGGAAGGTAGCCTGGGTGTGGTGGATGGAAGGTAGCCTGGGTGTGGTGGATGGAAGGTAGCCTGGGTGTGGTGGATGGAAGGTAGCCTGGGTGTGGTGGATGGAAGGTAGCCTGGGTGTGGTGGATGGAAGGTAGCCTGGGTGTGGTGGATGGAAGGTAGCCTGGGTGTGGTGGATGGAAGGTAGCCTGGGTGTGGTGGATGGAAGGTAGCCTGGGTGTGGTGGATGGAAGGTAGCCTGGGTGTGGTGGGTGGAAGGTAGCCTGGGTGTGGTGGATGGAAGGTAGCCTGGGTGTGGTGGGTGGAAGGTAGCCTGGGTGTGGTGGATGGAAGGTAGCCTGGGTGTGGTGGATGGAAGGTAGCCTGGGTGTGGTGGATGGAAGGTAGCCTGGGTGTGGTGGATGGAAGGTAGGCTGGGTGTGGTGGATGGAAGGTAGCCTGGGTGTGGTGGATGGAAGGTAGCCTGGGTGTGGTGGATGGAAGGTAGCCTGGGTGTGGTGGATGGAAGGTAGCCTGGGTGTGGTGGATGGAAGGTAGCCTGGGTGTGGTGGATGGAAGGTAGCCTGGGTGTGGTGGATGGAAGGTAGCCTGGGTGTGGTGGATGGAAGGTAGCCTGGGTGTGGTGGATGGAAGGTAGCCTGGGTGTGGTGGATGGAAGGTAGCCTGGGTGTGGTGGATGGAAGGTAGCCTGGGTGTGGTGGATGGAAGGTAGCCTGGGTGTGGTGGATGGAAGGTAGCCTGGGTGTGGATGGAAGGTAGCCTGGGTGTGGTGGATGGAAGGTAGCCTGGGTGTGGTGGATGGAAGGTAGCCTGGGTGTGGTAGGTGGGAGGTAGCCTGGGTGTGGTGGATGGAAGGTAGCCTGGGTGTGGTGGATGGAAGGTAGCCTGGGTGTGGTGGATGGGAAGTACCCTGCTTGTGGTGATAAGCTTATAAAGGTTGTGTATTATTTGCGTCACCTCTCCACTATGACGTCATTATGACGTCATACATTCTTCTAAAGGTGAGTGGGATTTTACGGTCGGCTTTGTATGAAGGCTAATGTTGCATGATAGGTGAGAAGCGTTGACCAGGTGTGTCCTTCATACCTGCTCCTCTGGCGAGTCTGTGATCCTGTCTGCTATCTTGGGAAAACTCTAGAACAAATATACCTGATCACGTGTCTCGTTCACCTGATCCGAAATTCCTTAATCAAGTCTGTTTTCGTCATAATTTTTGGTTGTCTTTCTGCAGTCTTAGCTTTTTATTCACTTATTTTTTCCTCTGTGAAACGTGCTCTTCTTTTATCATATCTCGTTGTCTTCCCCTCATACAGTGGTGGTCCTTCGCAACGTCAGTTAAAACTCGAGTGTGTGCTCGAGTGATGGTCTTCCTCCCCTGCACAAGACTGCCTCTCTCCCATCACTGGTCTGGTATAACTGCCATTATGTCCATTAATACGTTGTCATCTTAACGGATATTGTTAACCAGCTGCTTCAGACCCATCAACTGCCGCAGTCATTATGAGTCAACATCAAGCTACGTCCACCATCCACCTGATCGTCAACACCTTCCTCAGGTGTTGACGATCATTGTAGCACGACCTGCTCTGGCCAGGAGGGATGAGAACTGAAGCTTTAGAACAACTTACTTGTCTTAAACAGACGCAGAATAATTATCATGGAATCATGATACATAAAGTATGTTGACTAATTTGAGAAGGAAATTACTATTTTGGTAATACATAACTGGAAAAAGCTAGATCAGATTTGAACTGTTACCCAAACAACGTAGGAAGAGTATTGCAGTATTGCTGGTATCCCGTTTTCTGTTCTGGTTTTTTGTTTTCATTTTTTCCCCTGATGTTATGAGTTCGTTCTGATGTATCATTTGTTAACTCAGGGGCCGGATCCCCGGGTGTAGGTGCGTTTGGGCAGCCTACTGAGGACTTGGTCATCCGCCGAAATATTCATTTATTTATTTACCATACTTGATCGCCGCTTCCCGCACCAGTGAGGTAGCGCCAGGAAACAGACGAAGAATGGCACACACACACACACACACACACACACACACACACACACACACACACACACATATATATATTTTTTTTTTTTTTTTTTTTATACTTTGTCGCTGTCTCCCGCGTTTGCGAGGTAGCGCAAGGAAACAGACGAAAGAAATGGCCCAACCCACCCCCATACACATGTATATACATACGTCCACACACGCAAATATACATACCTACACAGCTTTCCATGGTTTACCCCAGACGCTTCACATGCCTTGATTCAATCCACTGACAGCACGTCAACCCCGGTATACCACATCGCTCCAATTCACTCTATTCCTTGCCCTCCTTTCACCCTCCTGCATGTTCAGGCCCCGATCACACAAAATCTTTTTCACTCCATCTTTCCACCTCCAATTTGGTCTCCCTCTTCTCCTTGCTCCCTCCACCTCCGACACATATATCCTCTTGGTCAATCTTTCCTCACTCATCCTCTCCATGTGCCCAAACCACTTCAAAACACCCTCTTCTGCTCTCTCAACCACGCTCTTTTTATTTCCACACATCTCTCTTACCCTTTCGTTACTCACTCGATCAAACCACCTCACACCACACATTGTCCTCAAACATCTCATTTCCAGCACATCCATCCTCCTGCGCACAACTCTATCCATAGCCCACGCCTCGCAACCATACAACATTGTTGGAACTACTATTCCTTCAAACATACCCATTTTTGCTTTCCGAGATAATGTTCTCGACTTCCACACATTCTTCAAGGCCCCCAGAATTTTCGCCCCCTCCCCCACCCTATGATCCACTTCCGCTTCCATGGTTCCATCCGCTGCCAGATCCACTCCCAGATATCTAAAACACTTCACTTCCTCCAGTTTTTCTCCATTCAAACTCACCTCCCAATTGACTTGACCCTCAACCCTACTGTACCTAATAACCTTGCTCTTATTCACATTTACTCTTAACTTTCTTCTTCCACACACTTTACCAAACTCAGTCACCAGCTTCTGCAGTTTCTCACATGAATCAGCCACCAGCGCTGTATCATCAGCGAACAACAACTGACTCACTTCCCAGGCTCTCTCATCCCCAACAGACTTCATACTTGCCCCTCTTTCCAAAACTCTTGCATTTACCTCCCTAACAACCCCATCCATAAACAAATTAAACAACCATGGAGACATCACACACCCCTGCCGCAAACCTACATTCACTGAGAACCAATCACTTTCCTCTCTTCCTAAACGTACACATGCCTTACATCCTCGATAAAAACTTTTCACTGCTTCTAACAACTTGCATCCCACACCATATATTCTTAATACCTTCCACAGAGCATCTCTATCAACTCTATCATATGCCTTCTCCAGATCCATAAATGCTACATACAAATCCATTTGCTTTTCTAAGTATTTCTCACATACATTCTTCAAAGCAAACACCTGATCCACACATCCTCTACCACTTCTGAAACCACACTGCTCTTCCCCAATCTGATGCTCTGTACATGCCTTCACCCTCTCAATCAATACCCTCCCATATAATTTACCAGGAATACTCAACAAACTTATACCTCTGTAATTTGAACACTCACTCTTATCCCCTTTGCCTTTGTACAATGGCACTATGCACGCATTCCGCCAATCCTCAGGCACCTCACCATGAGTCATACATACATTAAATAACCTTACCAACCAGTCAACAATACAGTCACCCCCTTTTTTAATAAATTCCACTGCAATACCATCCAAACCTGCTGCCTTGCCGGCTTTCATCTTCCGCAAAGCTTTCACTACCTCTTCTCTGTTTACCAAATCATTTTCCCTAACCCTCTCACTTTGCACACCACCTCGACCAAAACACCCTATATCTGCCACTCTATCATCAAACACAGTCAACAAACCTTCAAAATACTCACTCCATCTCCTTCTCACATCACCACTACTTGTTATCACCTCCCCATTTGCGCCCTTCACTGAAGTTCCCATTTGCTCCCTTGTCTTACGCACTTTATTTACCTCCTTCCAGAACATCTTTTTATTCTCCCTAAAATTTAATGATACTCTCTCACCCCAACTCTCATTTGCCCTTTTTTTCACCTCTTGCACCTTTCTCTTGACCTCCTGTCTCTTTCTTTTATACATCTCCCACTCAATTGCATTTTTTCCCTGCAAAAATCGTCCAAAAGCCTCTCTCTTCTCTTTCACTAATACTCTTACTTCTTCATCTCACCACTCACTACCCTTTCTAATCAACCCACCTCCCACTCTTCTCATGCCACACACATATATATATATATATATATATATATATATATATATATATATATATATATATATATATATATATATATATATATATATATATATATATATATACACCCATCTGCCGTTTCCCGCGTTAGTGAGGTAACGCCAGGAGCAGATGAAGACAGGCAGCATTCGCTCACATCAACTCTCCTGTCCACAAGCAGGCCCCACACACGTTTCCGTGGTTTGCTCCGTCCGCTTCACATTTCCTAGTTCGGTCTACTGACAAGTCGCCGCCTCGTTCAATTTCACTCGATCTCGTGCACACCTCTCACCCTTCTGCAAGTTCAGGCCCGGATCACTCCATCCTTCCATTTCCAATTTGGTCTCCCTCTGCCCTTTTTCCCGTCCACCTCCTACACGTATATCCTCAGAATCTATGAACTAAGAGTGGATAAAGGTGGAAGAAGACACCTAGAACATTTCTACGCTTCGGTTCAGTGAGCCATCTTCAAGGAATGAACAACTTACGAAAATTAAGATATGTATCCGTGCAGCTTAGCTCAACCCTCCGGACACCAGCAAGTGTCGTGACCTCAGTGCATACGTCACGGTGTCCAGAAGGTTGACTTTAGCTGCACATATACGTACATAAGCCTTTGTTCTGGTCTATTGTCCATTCCCTGAATATGGTTCAACGAACCAAAACGTAGGAATAAAGTGCTTTAGTTGCCTCAAGTGTCTTCTTCCACCCCTATCCACGCGTACGTGTATACCCTCTTAGTCAACCTCTCCTCGTTTATTCTTTCCATATGTCCAAACCATTTCAATACACCCTCTTCTGCTCTCTCAACCACACTCTTCTTATTACCACACCTCTCTCTTACCCTTACATTGATTGCTCAATCAAGCCACCTCACACCACGAATTGTCCACAAACATATCAGTTCCAGTACATCCACCCACCTCCGCACATCCTTATCTGTAGCCCTTGACTCATCCATATAACTCACTTCCGCTTCCATGGCTCCATTTGGTGCCAGGTCCACTAACAGATGTCTAAAGCAATTCGCTTCTTCCAATTTTTCTTCATATACACTAACACTCCACCTAACCCTTACCTCTTAGCTATTACACCGAATATCCTTGATTTTATCAACATTTACTGAAAATTTCCTCGTTTCACACAGTTCCAAACTCAGACACCAACTTCTGCAGTCTATCATTCGAATGTGCAATCAATGCTGTGTCATCAGCAAACATCAAGTGACCTACTCCGTAGGCCCCTGCACCCCCTGTAGACTGCATACTCGTCTCGGTCTCCTAGATCCTTGATTTACCTCCCTCACCACCCCAATAAACAAATTAAACAGCCATGGTGGCATCACACACCACCCGTGCCGCTGATCAACCTTCAACTGGAACACTCACTCTCCTCTCTTCCTACTCGTACACATGCTTGAAACACTCGGTAAAAACTTCCCACTGCTTTCCTCCCACACCATACATTTGTAAGACTTTCCACAAGGCATCTGTACCAGCCTTACCATATGCTTTCTTCAGATCCATAAATACAACATACAAATCTTGCTTTTTGTCTTAATAATTCTCACACAAATTCTACAAAGCAAACACCTGATCTACAAATCCTCTGCCACTCCTGAAACTTCATTATTCATCCCCAGTCTGATGCTCTGTACATGACTTCACCCTCTCAATCACCGTTCTCCCATATAACTTTCCAGGTACTTCTGCCACCATATCTTCAAAGACATTTAACTATCTTTCAAAACACTCACACCATCTCCTCCTCACCTAATCATTACACACCAGCCTGACCCTTCGTGAAGGATGAGCCCTCACCACTTGACTCCTTCTTTTCCATCTTTTGAGACAACAGCATAAAAAAAGGCGCCATTTCCAGCCTTCGATCCAGCCCCTCTTGGTTACCTTCGACGACACGCAAGGAATACGGAGGTATGATATTTTTCTTCCCTACCCCGTATATATATATATATATATATATATATATATATATATATATATATATATATATATATATATATATATATATATATATATATATATATATATATATATATATATATATATATATATATATATATATATATATATATATATATATATATATATATATATATATATATATATATATATATATATATATATATATATATATATATATATATATATATATATATATATATATATATATAAATATATATATATATATATATATATATATATATATATATATATATATATATATATATATATATATATATATATATATATATATATATATATATATATATATATAGTCCCTTGGGATAGGGGAGAAAGAATACTTCCACGTATTTCCTGCAAGTCGAAGAAGGTTACTATAAGAGGAGGAAGCGGGGGATGGAAATCCTCCCCTCTCATTCTTAATTTTCCAAAAGGAACAGAGAAGGGGGCCACGTGAGGATATCACCTCTAAGGCTCAGTCCTCTGTTCTTAACGCTACCTCGCTAACGCGGGAAATGGCGAATATGTATGAAAAAAGAATATGTATATAAGCCTAGCGGTAGCATTCCCGCTTGTTACACAGGGGTCCCGGGTTCCATGCTGGGTGTTGAAGGTTTGTATGTTCTATGAAGGTGCGCGTTCATTTGCACTTTGTTCGTATGTATATATATATATATATATATATATATATATATATATATATATATATATATATATATATATATATATATATATATATATATATATATATATATATATATATATATATATATATATATATATATATATATATATATATATATATATATATATATATGTATATATATATATATATATATATATATATATATATATATATATATATATATATATATATATATTATTTATTTTTTTTATTATACTTTGTCGCTGTCTCCCGCGTTTGCGAGGTAGCGCAAGGAAACAGACGAAAGAAATGGCCCAACCTCCCCCCCCCATACACATGTATATACATACGTCCACACACGCAAATATACATACCTACACAGCTTTCCATGGTTTACCCCAGACGCTTCACATGCCTTGATTCAATCCACTGACAGCACGTCAACCCCGGTATACCACATCGCTCCAATTCACTCTATTCCTTGCCCTCCTTTCACCCTCCTGCATGTTCAGGCCCCGATCACACAAAATCTTTTTCACTCCATCTTTCCACCTCCAATTTGGTCTCCCTCTTCTCCTTGTTCCCTCCACCTCCGACACATATATCCTCTTGGTCAATCTTTCCTCACTCATCCTCTCCATGTGCCCAAACCACTTCAAAACACCCTCTTCTGCTCTCTCAACCACGCTCTTTTTATTTCCACACATCTCTCTTACCCTTACGTTACTCACTCGATCAAACCACCTCACACCACACATTGTCCTCAAACATCTCATTTCCAGCACATCCATCCTCCTGCGCACAACTCTATCCATAGCCCACGCCTCGCAACCATACAACATTGTTGGAACCACTATTCCTTCAAACATACCCATTTTTGCTTTCCGAGATAATGTTCTCGACTTCCACACATTCTTCAAGGCCCCCAGGATTTTCGCCCCCTCCCCCACCCTATGATCCACTTCCGCTTCCATGGTTCCATCCGCTGCCAGATCCACTCCCAGATATCTAAAACACTTCACTTCCTCCAGTTTTTCTCCATTCAAACTCACCTCCCAATTGACTTGACCCTCAACCCTACTGTACCTAATAACATTGCTCTTATTCACATTTACTCTTAACTTTCCTCTTCCACACACTTTTCCAAACTCAGTCACCAGCTTCTGCAGTTTCTCACATGAATCAGCCACCAGCGCTGTATCATCAGCGAACAACAACTGACTCACTTCCCAGGCTCTCTCATCCCCAATAGACTTCATACTTGCCCCTCTTTCCAAAACTCTTGCATTTACCTCCCTAACAACCCCATCCATAAACAAATTAAACAACCATGGAGACATCACACACCCCTGCCGCAAACCTACATTCACTGAGAACCAATCACTTTCCTCTCTTCCTACACGTACACATGCCTTACATCCTCGATAAAAACTTTTCACTGCTTCTAACAACTTTCCTCCCACACCATATATTCTTAATACCTTCCACAGAGCATCTCTATCAACTCTATCATATGCCTTCTCCAGATCCATAAATGCTACATACAAATCCATTTGCTTTTCTAAGTATTTCTCACATACATTCTTCAAAGCAAACACCTGATCCACACATCCTTTACCACTTCTGAAACCACACTGCTCTTCCCTAATCTGATGCTCTGTACATGCCTTCACCCTCTCAATCAATACCCTCCCATATAATTTACCAGGAATACTCAACAAACTTATACCTCTGTAATTTGAGCACTCACTCTTATCCCCTTTGCCTTTGTACAATGGCACTATGCACGCATTCCGCCAATCCTCAGGCACCTCACCATGAGTCATACATACATTAAATAACCTTACCAACCAGTCAACAATACAGTCACCCCCTTTTTTAATAAATTCCACTGCAATACCATCCAAACCCGCTGCCTTGCCGGCTTTCATCTTCCGCAAAGCCCCCACTACCTTTTTATTCTCCCTAAAATTCAATGATACTCTCTCACCCCAACTCTCATTTGCCCTCCCTTTCACCTCTTGCACCTTTCTCTTGACCTCCTGTCTCTTTCTTTTATGCATCTCCCACTCAATTGCATTTTTTCCCTGCAAAAATCGTCCAAATGCCTCTCTCTTCTTCACTAATACTCTTACTTCTTCATCCCACCACTCACTACCCTTTCTAATCAACCCACCTCCCACTCTTCTCATGCCACAAGCATCTTTTGCGCAATCCATCACTGATTCCCTAAATACATCCCATTCCTCCCCACTCCCCTTACTTCCATTGTTCTCACCTTTTTCCATTCTGTACTCAGTCTCTCCTGGTACTTCCTCACACAGGTCTCCTTCTCAAGCTCACTTACACTCACCACCCTCTTCACCCCAACATTCACTCTTCTTTTCTGAAAACCCATACAAATCTTCACCTTAGCCTCCACAAGATAATGATCAGACATCCCTCCAGTTGCACCTCTCAGCACATTAACATCCAAAAGTCTCTCTTTCGCACGCCTGTCAATTAACACGTAATCCAATAACGCTCTCTGGCCATCTCTCCTACTTACATAAGTATACTTATGTATATCTCGCTTTTTAAACCAGGTATTCCCAATCATCAGTCCTTTTTCAGCACATAAATCTACAAGCTCTTCACCATTTCCATTTACAACACTGAACACCCCATGTATACCAATTATTCCCTCAACTGCCACATTACTCACCTTTGCATTCAAATCACCCATCACTATGACCCGGTCTCGTGCATCAAAACCACTAACACACTCATTCAGCTGCTCCCAAAACACTTGCCTCTCTTGATCTTTCTTCTCATGCCCAGGTGCATATGCACCAATAATCACCCACCTCTCTCCATCAACTTTCAGTTTTACCCATATTAATCGAGAATTTACTTTCTTACACTCTATCACATACTCCCACAACTCCTGTTTCAGGAGTATTGCTACTCCTTCCCTTGCTCTTGTTCTCTCACTAACCCCTGACTTTACTCCCCAGACATTCCCAAACCACTCTTCCCCTTTACCCTTGAGCTTCGTTTCACTCAGAGCCAAAACATCCAGGTTCCTTTCCTCAAACATACTACCTATCTCTCCTTTTTTCACATCTTGGTTACATCCACACACATTTAGGCACCCCACTCTGAGCCTTCGAGGAGGATGAGCACTCCCCGCGTGACTCCTTCTTCTGTTTCCCATTTTAGAAAGTTAATACAAGGAGGGGAGGATTTCTGGCCCCCCGCTCCCGTCCCCTCTAGTCGCTTTCTACGACACGCGAGGAATACGTGGGAAGTATTCTTTCACCCCTATCCCCAGGGATAATATACATACATATATACATATACACACACACACACACATACACATACATACGCACATATACACACACACACACATGCATATATATACATATGAGAAATGTAAAAAACAATTTAGAAAACTGAAACTTCTAGCTTGAAATGAATGAAAAAAAAAGAATGTCACATAATGGTTCAACCTCTGGCTATGGAAAAAAGGAAATGTATAATTTATTTACACAAACGTCAATAGCAGTTCTCATCAATTTAACCACTGTATCAATAAGCTTCAATGTCTAAGCTACATTTTTCTCCAATTTCACTATTTTCCTTCACATTTTCAATTGTGTCTGAAGGTTCTACTTCAAGAGTGATTGTTTTTCCAGTAAGGGTCTTCACATCTTGGTTACATCCACACACATTTAGGCACCCCACTCTGAGCCTTCGAGGAGGATGCTTTACTTGTGGTGCTGACTTCCCTCTTTAAATTTGATCGCCGTTTCCCGCGTAGTTCACTTTCTGCTAAAATATTTGTGAGCTCCCCGAAATAGTTTACGATGCCTTGGTGAGATCTTACGTAGAGAACGCTGTTGAATTCTGGTCACCAAACCTTGGTATTAGACAGATGATTGTTGACACACGAGATAGCCATTCAGAATCTAGTTTTTGATTCGTTGTCTATGGTTCTCAACGCTCACTTCCACCAGTCCGCCAGTTTCAACATTATGTATATATATATATATATATATATATATATATATATATATATATATATATATATATATATATATATATATATATATTTTTTTTTTTTTTTTAAACTATTCGCCATTTCCCGCATTAGCGAGGTAGCGTTAAGAACAGAGGACTGGGCCTTTTTCGGAATATCCTCACCTGGCCCCCTCTGTTCCTTCTTTTGGAAAATTAAAAAAAAACGAGAGGGGAGGATTTCCAGCCCCCCGCTCCCTCCCCTTTTAGTCGCCTTCTACGACACGCAGGGAATACGTGGGAAGTATTCTTAATCCCCTATCCCCAGGGATTATATATATATATATATATATATATATATATATATATATATATATATATATATATATATATATATATATATATATATATATATATGTACGTGTAGGAAGAGAGGAAAGTGATTGGTTCTCAGTGAATGTAGGTTTGCGGCAGGGGTGTGTGATGTCTCCATGGTTGTTTAATTTGTTTATGGATGGGGTTGTTAGGGAGGTGAATGCAAGAGTTTTGGAAAGAGGGGCAAGTATGAAGTCTGTTGGGGATGAGAGAGCTTGGGAAGTGAGTCAGTTGTTGTTCGCTGATGATACAGCGCTGGTGGCTGATTCATGTGAGAAACTGCAGAAGCTGGTGACTGAGTTTGGTAAAGTGTGTGAAAGAAGAAAGTTAAGAGTAAATGTGAATAAGAGCAAGGTAATTAGGTACAGTAGGGTTGAGGGTCAAGTCAATTGGGAGGTAAGTTTGAATGGAGAAAAACTGGAGGAAGTAAAGTGTTTTAGATATCTGGGAGTGGATCTGGCAGCGGATGGAACCATGGAAGCGGAAGTGGATCATAGGGTGGGGGAGGGGGCGAAAATCCTGGGAGCCTTGAAGAATGTGTGGAAGTCGAGAACATTATCTCGGAAAGCAAAAATGGGTATGTTTGAAGGAACAGTGGTTCCAACAATGTTGTATGGTTGTGAGGCGTGGGCTATGGATAGAGTTGTGCGCAGGAGGATGGATGTGCTGGAAATAAGATGTTTGAGGACAATGTGTGGTGTGAGGTGGTTTGATCGAGTAAGTAACGTAAGGGTAAGAGAGATGTGTGGAAATAAAAAGAGCGTGGCTGAGAGAGCAGAAGAGGGTGTTTTGAAATGGTTTGGTCACATGGAGAGAATGAGTGAGGAAAGATTGACCAAGAGGATATATGTGTCGGAGGTGGAGGGAACGAGGAGAAGTGGGAGACCAAATTGGAGGTGGAAAGACGGAGTGAAAAAGATTTTGTGTGATCGGGGCCTGAACATGCAGGAGGGTGAAAGGAGGGCAAGGAATAGAGTGAATTGGAGCGATGTGGTATACCTGGGTTGACGTGCTGTCAGTGGATTGAATCGGGGCATGTGAAGCGCCTGGGGTAAACCATGGAAAGCTGTGTAGGTATGTATATTTGCGTGTGTGGACGTATGTATATACATGTGTATGGGGGGTGGGTTGGGCCATTTCTTTCGTCTGTTTCCTTGCGCTACCTCGCAAACGCGGGAGACAGCGACAAAGCAAAAAAAAAAAATATATATATATATATATATATATATATATATATATATATATATATATATATATATATATATATATATATATGTATATATATATATACATACATACATACATACATACATACATACATACATATATACGTAACAGGTTGAAAGTGTTGGACGAGGGGAGACTTGTTTGATCGCGGCAGTTCCCATGTCAAGCATAAAGATTATGTTCCATGGAGTCAGCAAAACAACAACGCAGACGGAAAATAAATGGACCAGATTTTGTGACATTGGTTTAACCTGTATGATAGTGTAGCGTTACTGATGTATAGTTGTTATTGTTATGTTGGGAATGTTATAACTTACAAGTCTACATATACATCACCTGGAGGACGACTACATGAGGGAAGTGACCAACGGTGACGAGTGACGGGGCACGTGACGTCATGACGTCTCACACCCCCTCCATCACACGTCTCCCGCGGGGAAAAGATGTCAGTTATGGGTACACATGTGAGATTGTTTAGCTAGGATGGAGCAACTTCTCATATTACAAAGATGATGTAAGTGAATTAGTGAGTTAATTCATCGTGGCATGCATCATGAGGGTAGCTGTAGGCTAATTATAGAGATAAGATTGTTAAACTCATAGAACACACGATATCACCCATAGCAGATGCCATATAGGATCCGGCCTGGTGGAAAGCGTACTATTTACGGTGCTCAAATAAGAACATACAGTGAGACAATATCCAATAATGACATGAAGAATATGCATCGAGCGGGGAAAATCGGAGTAAACAAGTAAAGTGTTTAGTTAAGAACAGTGCATTAACACTACTGGACATCCAGCGCTCCTCAAGACTGTATTAACACTACTGTGCATGTAACCCGGGGAGTGGAGGGTCATACAGTCGTGATAATCCCGGTGAGTCATGCCTTCCACTGTGGCTGCAGGTTGTGTTTACAGTGGCTCATTCCCTGTATGGGTAACGAGCCAGGAATATGTCTACGGGGACACTCACGGCCTGTATCTTAAACAGCGTCCCAGCTGGAGAGAGTCTTAGTTGTGTGACGACCTATCCTGTGGGCAAGGACAAGGACGTACTTAGGGCGTGTTTGACCCTGTGGGCGCGGTACGTATGGCGCTGTGTGATACGCGAACACGGACCGACATGACGTGGAGGACGAGGGACCATTGCTACGCCACGAACACACTCACGCCCAGGGACCTGGCGGCAGCCTAATTACTCAAAATCCACGGCTAAGGACATGTTAGCAGTCGATGCTCACATAAGTGAACTTTTAACACCAGAGATCTGAGGCGAAGCATTCCGTCAGTGTTACGCTGTGTGGCAGGAACTACATTGTAACGTCTGTATGACGTCAGTCGGTGAAGGGCATTAACAAGAAGTCCTTTGCACTTGTGATTTAGAATGTTTTAATTATCATTAGCAGTTGTGTTAGCTTGCATGCCACATTACGTCTGATGCAATCAGTAGCCTTAGATATTATATTTAATGATGAGCGCGTACCCCTGCATGATGACTGATGATGTGAGCAATGATGCAGACATGTGCGGAGATGTTAAGATATTCCAGTGACTGCCTACGTAAGCTCATGTCATTGTCACATGACGCAGCCTCATGGTATTCTATTTAAGTATTAAATGTAAGAAGGTTATTGGCCTTTCCTAAGCCTACAGGCAAGTGAGTAGTCAAATTATGCTTGACGGTCCATTGGCCTAGTTGGATCATTAAAGTCTTTATTAAGTGGTGTTACTTAAACCATGGCTATGGGCCCCCAAGGCAATTTCACTTGAATAATACCAACCAACAGAGAATAATTTCTAGTAATTGCAACCAGTAATAACGTCGAGTAGTGACTTGCGGGCATTTTTTTTGCTATTTTGTAACCCTTACATATATATATATATATATATATATATATATATATATATATATATATATATATATATATATATATATATATATATATATATATATATATATATATATGCGTGTATGTGTGTGTATGGATGTATGGTGAGTGTGGTGAAGGAGGCTAGAGCAGGAAGTTGGTCACATGACCAAGGTTGCACCTCTCACCCACTGATATTTGCATCACCCCCACCCCCATACCTCATCCTCTCTGGCCTCAACCCCCCAATCACACCCTGACCTTTAACCCTCTCCCACCTGCCAAACACACCACTCCCCAACCCAAACATCCGCACGCTCTCTCACGCACTTTCAGTCATTTTTTCATTCGTAGAGAGAGAAAGAGAGAGAGAGAGAGAGAGAGAGAGAGAGAGAGAGAGAGAGAGAGAGAGAGAGAGAGAGAGAGAGAGAGAGAGAGAGAGAGAGAGAGAGGTATCAAACACTCAATTGTTTTAGAAGAGTGTGATGGTAGATGAAGCTGGAGGTGTCCGTTGGGTGTTGTGGAGGGAAGGATGTGGGAGAGAAACGGTCCTGTGTATTGTAGCTCTGATGATACGTTTGCGGTTCTTCTCTTAGTAACTTTGTTCTCTTTTCAGGTATGTACGTGAAGGTGAGGGCGAATCCCGGTGCTCTTGGTAAGTCAGGTACGTACACGGTGACAGTCACAGGCTGTGGTCATGTTGGACAGGTATGTACGAGGAGTCGGTAATGACAGAAAGTAATAGAACTGGGGAAGTGGGATGATATGTATCCTGACAGCACTTAGTGTGTCAGTCGTGTAGCATGAGGTGTGTCAGGTTGTGTCACAGGGGGTATCGCTACACTTTCCCTCTCAGGACTGTTGATCTTATTTTCTTTCTCATCAAAACGGGCCTACCGGGCTAGTCCTGCCATCTTTTCCTTACTAGCACCATCCATTTACTCTGATCTCATTTATTCTCTTCACATAAGTTTTCTAGCCATCTCTTGTCTGCATAATTGTTTTTGAACGTAATCATGGTACAGCCACCAAACTTGTGGCTCCTAGTCCCTGGCATCATGGGGTGCTAAGACTCTCCTGGTCTCCGCCTAACTCAACCGCCAATGAGAGGGAGAGCTCTGGCAGTAGTAGTACCGGCCCCTCCCACGACCTTTCCCGCAATAAAAGACCTTCGTCTTTTTCCATTTACTATACCAACATTTCTTGGTCTTCCTAGTGACCCGTCCTCTGCTGAGCACCATTGGTCTAGTACCTCTCCTAGTATCTCTCTCTCAGTCCCAGTTGTCTAACAATGTTTCCACTAGTTCCTTTCTTATTTGTTTGGCCAACAAATGAAAATATACAAATATTTCTTCCCTTACGAAACAATTTAGCACCTTCCATCAAATTTACTGTACAAAATGAAAATAATGGGATTCTACCATTTTTAGATTGCATGATCCATAGACAAGGAAACAAGTTTAAGTTTAGCATATACAGAAAACCCAATAATGTATGCTCATGTACCCATTATTACTCATCTCAACATGACAGAGTTAAATTTTCATCATTCCAGTCTATGTTCCTTAGGGCAGTATGTATTTGCAGTCCAGAGTGTATTGATGATGAGTTTGAGAAGATATATTCCATCGGATCTAAGTTAAAGTACCCCATAACTTTCATTGGTAAAGCCCTTAAGTTAGCAAAGATATCATTTCATAGAGTTGAGCCCAAACCTCCCATTGACACCAAGATTCTTTTAGTTCTCCCTTTTAATAACAATTTTACTTAATTTCCCATATTGCTTAAATCCTTTAAAGTTGCCATTAGCAACAATAATACTATAAAGAATATCTTAATCAGTAATTCACCAGAAAATTCTCCTGGGTGCATCTATAAAGTGCCATGCAGAAATTGTGATAAGTTTTATGTTGGGCAGACTGGTAAGGATCTTTCTGTTAGACTTAAGCAACATATATATAGTATAAGAACGGGACAAGAATCAAATGCCTTGTTCAATCACGTTAAAAACTATGATCATTGTATTGACTGGAGCAATGCCATCTCAGTTAGCTCTAACTCTATTACCACAAGAAATATCATTGAATCTTCTATTATCAAATACACAAAGAATTATAATCTTGATATTAGTGATGGTCTATACAAGTTAGATAACTTTATTGTTAATAAAATTTGTAAAATGATAAGTTTATGAACGCTCGTTGTCTGTCTTGGACAATCGCATGTTTAGCAAATGGCGTCCTAGCTTCGTCTCTTCGTTGTATATCAACTGAATGTTGTATTTCTCTTTTGTCTCCCCTGATGATGTGATTATTACACGAAAGTGCGCTTGGGAACTTATTGTGTTTCATTTTCCCCGTGGATTCCTAGGAATATATATATATATATATATATATATATATATATATATATATATATATATATATATATATATATATATATATATATATATATATATATACGAACATAGTGCATACAAACGCGCACCTTCATAGAACATACAAACCTCCAACAGCCAGAATCGTAAACGGGACCCCTGTGCAAGAGGCGGGAATGCTAACCGATAGGCTATGGGCCTGGCTGATACGTAATAACTATTCGAATACTTTGTACTCGAATACCCTTCTTCTCACATTGGTGAGCAACGGGGTCTACACCGGTCATTTCCCAACAGGCGCACATAGCAAGCAGATAGCATTTTACCGAACCTAACTGTACAACGCGGAGGTATATGAATACGAACATTGTGCATAGAAACGCGCACCTTCATAGAGCATACAAACATAATACAAAGTATTCGAATAGTTATTTCCTATCAGCTAGGCCCAAAGCCTAGCGGTTAGCATTCCCGCCTCTTGCACAAGGGTCCTGGGCTCGATCCTGGCTGTTGGAGGTTTGTAATATATATATATATATATATATATATATATATATATATATATATATATATATATATATATATATATGTATATATATATATATATATATATATATATATATATATATATATATATATATATATATATATATATATATATATATATATATATATATATATGTGTGTGTGTGTGTGTGTGTGTGTGTGTGTGTGTGTGTGTGTGTGTGTGTATCCTTGTGGATAGGTGAGAAAGAAAACTTCCCACTTATTCCCTGCGTGTCGTAGAAGGCGACTAAAAGGGGAGGGAGCGGGGGGCTGGAAATCCTCCCCTGCCGTTTTTAATTTTCCAAAAGAAGGAACAGAGAAGGGAGCCAAGTGAGGATATTCCCTCAAAGGCTCAGTCCTCTGTTCTTAAACCTACCTCGCTAACGCGGGAAATGGCGAACAGTATGAAAAAAGAAATATATATATATATATATATATATATATATATATATATATATATATATATATATATATATATATATATATATAACGTTCTTTCCTTCCACTCATTCTTCATCGCTGCCAAAACCTTCGCCCCCTCCCCTCGCAGAGCAAAAATGGTTGTTTGAGGGAATAGTGGTTCCAACAATGTTATATGGTTGCGAGGCGTGGGCTATAGACAGTTTTGTACGGAGGAGGGTGGATGTGTTGGAAATGAAATGTTTTAGGACAATATGTGGTGTGAAGTGGTTTGATCGAGTAAGTCATGAAAGGGTAAGAGAGACGTGTGGAAATAAAAAGTGTGGTTGAGAGAGCAGAGGAGGGTGTATTGAAATAGTTTGTTCACATGGAGAGAATACGTGAGGAAAGATTGACACAGAGGATTTATGTGTCAGAAGTGGAGGGAACGAGGAGAAATGGAAGACCAAATTAGAGGTGGAAGGATGGAGTGAAAAAGATATTGAGCGATCGGGGCCTGAACATACAAGAAGGTGAAAGGCGTGCAAGGAATAGAGTGAATTGGAACGACGTGGTATACTGGGGTCGACGTGCTGTTAATGGACTGATCCATGGCATGCGAAATGCCTGGGATAAACCATGGAAAGGTCTATGGGGCGTAGATGTGGAAAGGGAGCTGTGGTTTCAGTGCATTACACATGACAGCTAGAGACTGAGTGTGAACGAATGTGGCCTTTGTTGTCTGTTTTCCTTGTGCTACCTTGCTGAAGCATCGGGCAGCGATGCTGTTTCCTGTGGGACGGGGTAGCGCCGAGAATGGATGAAGCACGCAAGTATGATTATGTCCACGTGTATATATGTAGATATGATGATCACACTTGTCTAGTATGGTGAAATTGCACTTCATTAGGAGTTCATACAATTTTATCTAACATGTGATTTTTATATGCATGTGGCATGACATTCTTCGTGGAGGCAGTCCACCTCATCAGGTGCCAGTACTTAACAAAGTTATTTACATCCTAAAATCACACTTGATTTCTGCCGTACATCACCAATCTCTCTAGGGCAAGGCACTGTCTGCTGTCTGGTCGTCACCCTTGTAAGAGAGAGTGATTAAGGAGGGTCAAGTGGCGGGGGTTGACCTGGGTAGCTGGGTATATCATAAACAATTCTTTCTTTTTCGTGTTTTGTCCATTCTCTCATAATGATTTGGTTAATGCTAGGATGGGCTTTAAAATTGCCTGGGGACAAATCAAAATTCTTAGTATTAGCATTTAAGACAGACAGTGACGTTACGTGTGCCATAATCAGCAGAGGTATATAAGATAACGGGATTTTCAAGAGCCATGGGTGATCATTTTCATGACAATGTTTAGCGATCGCATTTTTGTGGTCATCCCTCCGTACTGACTGTCGACGCCAATAACGCCTCTCCGTTACAGTCTTACCGATCTGGCCAACATAAATATATTCATATGCCATGCATTTGACGGTGTAAACACTCCCAATCGTTCTATGACCTTAGTAAATCATAGGCCAAATCATGCAACGCGGGGTGTCACGGAGTGCAGGTATGTGTCCTGGCTGCACCTGGTTTGTCGGGGTGTCATGGAGTTCAGTGATGCGTCCTGGTAGCACCTATGGTGTCGAGGTGTCATGAAGGGTAGGTATGTATCATGGTAGCACCTGGTGTGTCATTCTGTCACAGTGGGGCTGGTATGTCCCCTTGTAGTACTTGATATATCGGTGTGTCAGGGAGTTCAATGTGTACCGGGAGCACCTAGGGTGCCGAGGTGTAACGAAGGGCAAGTATGGAAGCACGTGTTGTGTCAGTGTGTCTATGTGGGGAATAAATGAAGTCTTTACCTAGGCAACCGACAACCACATGCTTTACGCTGGAGAAAAATTTCGACTCCTCCGGTATCGGAAAAATGAAGAAATATAAAACAACACATGATACCGGACATACACAAACGCTGTCATAAACCAGATGTATGAGACCTTTGAGTAATCATATTCAACGACCTAACCTTCAACGAACACATAAACACTACGGTTGCCTCGTACAGATGAATGGCAGGCTGGATCCTGCGGACCTTCAAGACAAGAGAAAAAACAATGAAGATAGTATACGAAGCACTAATTCTTCTACAAAGTGAATATCACTGCGTTCTAATTCACCATTCAAAGCGGGCGAAATTGCGGGTTAATTATCCTTCACAGCCCATATCAATGTGGCAGAGGACCTAAATTATAGGGAACGACTGAAATCACTAAGGGTATACTCCCAGGAGAGCAGACGAGAGAGGTAGATCATCATTACCTGTAAAATCCCAGAAGGCATGGTTCCCAACTTACATTCGAAAATATCCTACTGGCATAATAGGCATGAAGACTTTGTAAAATGCTAACTCTAAAATCCAAATGTGCTACATGCACAACAAGGGAACAGCTTAAACATCTGAAGCCCAAGACTCTTCAACACTTGTCATCTACCATCAGAAACAGCATGGGATGCACGGTAGAGACGTTCAAGAGTGCATCAGACAAGTAACAAGATGAACAAGACCAGCCCAAGCAGTAGGAGCTACGGAGGCCTTATGACTATGGCATCCAATAACTTGGTCGACCAACGACCCAATCAAGCAGCCTGGGCCTAGCCTGGGCTATGGGGGTGAAGGCCCCTAAAGACTTCATGAAGTATCCAGGAGGTACCATCTGTTGTGTTCATATCAAAAACAGGTGCCTCCCAAGGTTTCGTGTTATCACCACTATTGTTCACTTTATACAAGTGACTGCAAATGTGTACGTGATTCTTGTAAGCTTATTATATATGCAAATGATGCCGCCTTAGTTTTACTTTGTATAAATAACGATTTTGTGTACAGACAGGAAGTTAACCATTTTACCAAATGGCGTGATAAGAAACTTTCAGGAACTTAACGTCAGCAAAGCTAAAGAAATGTTGATTTCAGTACAACACCCGTAGTACGGTAGCCATGGGTTATCAAGTCAGCATGTGTTGAAAATGTTCAAGAATATATATACTTAAGTAACATTATTTCCTCTCAAATTCCGAAATGATTAAATCAGGAAACATGACAAATAAAATGTTTATGTCAGGAAACATGACAAATAAAATGTTTATGTCAGAACAGATGACAACTAAAATGTTTATGTCAGGCAACATGACAAATAGAATGTTTATGTCAGGACACATGACAAATAAAAGAAGTAGTTAGTAAGATCATGCAGTCGTTTTGTTCAAGTTTTGTTCAGTCTGTATTGTTATTTGCCATATGCTGTTGGCATGGAAGCAGTGGTGTCGAATCTATGGATAAAGTAAGTAAATCATGAATGGTTGTGGTAGATTAGAGATTGAGCATGTGACGTCATTACTAGCTATGTGCAAAAACAACTTATCCAATGATGTAATGTTATACACAGTGATTCTGACCTCCCAAAGAAAGTGTAAGAAGATCATAAGACAGAGTAAACGCGAAGAAAAAAGAAATTCCTTGAAAGCTAAGAATAATCCTAAGGAATTCTTCAAATATATAAGACAAAGGTAGACAGTAAAAGAAGGAATTGGACCATTACGAAACGAGCATGACCCACTAACCACTGACGACAAGGAAATGGTTCCCATACTGCATTATTCTTTTAACTCCATATTCACAATTGAAGAAACATCTCGAATACCTCAACCAATGGAAATATTTCGAGGATCTGATGAAGAAAAGTTGACGGCTAGAGAAATGCAAAGCTCTGAAGTACTCAAATACCTGGACCAATCAAATCCTAATAGATCCAACGGCCCAGATAACTTAACTCCAAGATTTTTAAAAGAGGTCAGAAGACAGCTGATATAACCTCATAACAAAAATAGTGAACACATCTCTATCGGATGGTCAAGTGCTAACTGACTGGAAACTAGCAAATGTTACTCCTATATATATATATATAAAGGAGACAAAAAGTGTGCCTTGAACTACCGCTTAATTAACCTTACGTCAGTGTTAGGTAAAACGATGGAAAATATAATACAAGATAAAATTGTCACGTTTCTGGAACACAAAATTATATCGGCCAATTAACGCGGTTTCCGCAATACACGATACTGCCTGACAAATTTGCTGGAATTTCTTAATGACACTTATCAGAATTAGGGAGAAAAAGTGTCGTCTGATGTGGTATATCTAGATTTCCAAAAGCTTTCGATAAAGTACCTCACAAGAGACTTTAACATAAACTCAAAGCACACGGAATCGGTGAAGAACTCTGTACATGGATCATAGACTGGCTTACCAGAAGAAAGCAGCGTGTGGTATTAAACGGCGAAGCCTTACATTGGCTAGACGTAACGAGTGGTGTGCCACTGGGGTCGGGCCTATGCCCAGTTCTTTTTATAATATACATTAATGACCAAGAACTCGGTTTCATATCTATGATCTCTAGATTTGCTGGCGACACTAAACTAGGAGGCAGAGCTGTAAACAGGCAGGACTGCGAAATGATTCAAAGAGATCTTAACTTACTAGCAGAGTGGTCAGACAGATGGCAAATGAAGTTTGATGTGGACAAGTGTAAAGTTATGCACTTTGGAGACGAGAGTATACGCTACGACTACAAACTATTCGGAAACTCTCTAACTAAAGTAAAGGAAAAAAAAGGACATTGGAGTTGTCATGAGCATCATTCTGAAGTACACTAAACAGTGTCAAGCAGCAAGTAAGAAAAGCAACCAAATGTTAAGTTTCATAGCCAGGAACATAGATTACAAGACACCAGAAACAATTCTCACACTTTATAATTCTCTAGTAAGACCACACCTTGAACAAGCAGTCCAGTATTGATCCTAAAACTATAAAAAGGACATGGGGAAACTAGAACAAGTACAAAGAAGCGCGACAAAATTGATCCCATCCTTAGAAATCTGGCATAAAAAGAAAGGCTAAAACGATTGGATCTCTTCTCCCTTAAAAAGAAAAAAAAAAAAGAATATAGACTTGGCAGCGACTTAATCCAAGTGTTAAATATTCTGAACAAGTTCGATAAAGTAAATCACGAACATCTTTTCGAAGGACTAGAAAATACGGTTACCAGGAAAAATGGGAATAAAACTCAAAGCTAAAAGATGTAGTACGGACGTGGGGAAATACTTCTTTTCCTATAGGTGTGTTGTGCACTGAATAAGTTACCATCAGCAGTAGTGAATGCTAAGACTATAATTACCTTCAAAAGTCGTTAAGACAAATATTTCATAAAGTCCGGTATACTCGGAGAAAAAACCCAGAAATATACTGTATGAACGACAGCGGTAACGGGGGCAGAAAAAGACATCGCGGAGTCAGTGATTGCTTAAAAGAACTGCTGAGCGGAATTACATTGTTCTTATCTAGTTAAATTTGTTATTCATCAGACAAGCCACTCGTGGGCTGTCAGACCTACGGTTGTCTGTCCTTCTTATGTAAACTCATGTCAACACATCATGTTATGAAAGATGCCATCTGGTAAAACATGAAGATCAGTAATAAGTCATATTGCACGTGACAATAGATGGTTTGTTCCGTCAGTGTCAGCATCATTAATGGTATGTAAATGAAGTATGTACCACTGGGGGCCCTCAACTGGGAATATGATTCTACCATTGATTTTTACTGTATTTGTTGTTATTTGTGCCGTGCCTGTTTGTACCATGCATAATTGTACCATGCATGTTTGTACCATGCACTAATTGTACCATGCATGTTTGTACCATGCATGTTTGTACCATTAACGTTTGTACCATGCACGTTTGTACCATGCATGTTTGTACCATTAACGTTTGTACCATGCACGTTTGTACCATGCATGTTTGTACCATGCACGTTTGTACCATGCATGTTTGTACCATGCATGTTTGTACCATGCACGTTAGTACCATGCATGTTTGTACCATGCATGTTTGTACCATTAATGTTTGTAACATGCATGTTTGTACCATGCATGTTTGTACCATGAACGTTTGTACCATGCATGTTTGTACCATGCATGTTTGTACCATGAACGTTTGTACCATGCATGTTTGTAGTAGACATGAGGCTTTGTGTATATATTATGAACACACTAACGTGCTGTGTGTAATCTTGTGTCATGTGCAGTGTGTATTATTGTGAAATGTGTAGTGTGTATTATTGTGTAATGTGTAGTGTGTATTATTGTGTAATGTGTAGTGTGTATTATTGTGTAAGGTGTAGTATTATTGTTGTGTAATGTGTAGTGTGTATTATTGTGTAAGGTGTAGTATCATTTTTGTGTAACTTGTATTGTGTATCATTGTGTAATGTGTAGTAGTATTATTGTGTAATGCACAGTGTGTAATCTTGTGTAATGTTTAGTGTGTATTGTTGTGTAATGTGTAATATGAATGGTGCAATGTGTAGTATGTATTATTGTGTAATTTGTAGTATGTATTGATGTGTAATGTGTAGTATATATCAATGTGTAATGTGTAGTATGTATTAATGTGTAATGTGTAGTGTGTAGTGTGTACCAATGTGTAATGTGTAGTATGTATTAATGTGTAATGTGTAGTGTGTATCAATGTGTAATGTGTAGTATGTATTAATGTTTAATGTGTAGTATGTATTAATGTGTAATGTGTAGGATGTATTAATGTGTAATATGTAGTGTGTATTAATGTGTAATGTGTAGTAAGTATTAATGTGTAATGTGTAGTATGTATTAACGTGTAATTTGTAGTATGTATTGATGTGTAAGCGTAGTGTGCATGAATGTGTAATTTGTAGTATGTATTAATGTGTTGTGTGTTGTGTTGTATCAATTTGTAATGTGTAGTATGTATTAATGTGTAATGTGTAGTATGTATTAATGTGCAATATGTAGTGTGCGTTAATGTGTAATGTGTAGTATGTATTAATATGTAATGTGTAGTGTGTATTAATGTGTAATGTGTAGTATGTATTAATGTGTAATGTGTTTATGTATTAATGCATAATGTGTAGTATATATCAATGGGGAAGAGCAGTGTGGTTTCAGAAGTGGTAGAGGATGTGTGAATAAGTTGTTTCCTTTGAAGAATGTATGTAAGAAATACTTAGAAAAACAGATGGATTTGTATGTGGCAATTTTTGGATCTGGAGAAGGCATATGATAGAGGTGCTTTATGGAAGGTATTAAGAGAATATGGTGTGGGAGGCAAGTTGCTAGAAGCAGTGAAATGTTTTTATCAAGGATGTAAGGCATGTGTACGAGTAGGAAGAGAGGAAAGTGATTGGTTCCCATTGAATGTCAGTTTGCGGCAGGTGTGCGTGATGTCTCCATGGCTGTATAATTTGTTTATGAATGCAGTTGTTAGGGAGGTGAATGCAAGAGTTTTGGAGAGAGGGGCAAGTATGCAGTCTGTTGTGGATGAGAGGGCTTGGGAAGTGAGTCAGTTGTTGTTCGCTGATGAAACAGCGCTGGTGGTTGATTCGGGTCTGAGAAACTGCAGAAGCTGGTGACTGAGTTTGGTTAAGTGTGTGAAAGAAGAAAGCTGAGAGTATATGTGAATAAGAGCAAGGTTATTAGGTACAGTAGGGTTAAGGGACAAGTCAATTGGGAGGTAAGTTTGAATATTCGCCATTTCCCGCATTAGCGAGGTAGCGCAAGGAAACAGACGAAAGAAATGGCCCAACCCACCCCCATACACATGTATATATATATATATTATATTATATATATCTATATATATATATATTATATTATTATCATTATTATCATTATTATCATTATTATTATCATTATTATTAATATTATTATTATTATATCATTATTATTATCATTATTATTCTTAATACCTTCCACAGAGCATCTCTATCAACTCTATCATATGCCTTCTCCAGATCCATAAATGCTACATACAAATCCATTTGCTTTTCTAAGTATTTCTCACATACATCTTCAAAGCAAAACACCTGATCCACACATCCTCTACCACTTCTGAAACCACACTGCTCTTCCCCAATCTGATGCTCTGTACATGCCTTCACCTCTCAATCAATACCCTCCCATATAATTTACCAGGAATACTCAACAAACTTATACCTCTGTAATTTGAGCACTCACTCTTATCCCCTTTGCCTTTGTACAATGGCACTATGCACGCATTCCGCCAATCCTCAGGCACCTCACCATGAGTCATACATACATTAAATAGCCTTACCAACCAGTCAACAATACAGTCACCCCTTTTTTAATAAATTCCACTGCAATACCATCCAAACCTGCTGCCTTGCCGGCTTTCATCTTCCGCAAAGCTTTTACTACCTCTTATCTGTTTACCAAATCATTTTCCCTAACCCTCTCACTTTGCACACCACCTCGACCAAAACACCCTATATCTGCCACTCTATCATCAAACACATTCAACAAACCTTCAAAAATACTCTCTCATCTTCTCACATCACCACTACTTGTTATCACCTCCCCATTTGCGCCCTTCACTGAAGTTTCCATTTGCTCCCTTGTCTTACGCACTTTATTTACCTCCTTCCAGAACATCTTTTTATTCTCCCTAAAATTTAATGATACTCTCTCAACCCCAACTCTCATTTGCCCTTTTTTTCACCTCTTGCACCTTTCTCTTGACCTCCTGTCTCTTTCTTTTATACATCTCCCACTCAATTGCATTTTTTCCCTGCAAAAATCGTCCAAATGCCTCTCTCTTCTCTTTCACTAATACTCTTACTTCTTCATCCCACCACTCACTACCCTTTCTAATCAACCCACCTCCACTCTTCTCATGCCACAAGCATCTTTTGCGCAATCCATCACTGATTCCCTAAATACATGCCATTCCTCCCCCACTCCCCTTACTTCCTTTGTTCTCACCTTTTTCCATTCTGTACTCAGTCTCTCCTAGTACTTCCTCACACAGGTCTCCTTCTCAAGCTCACTTACTCTCACCACCCTCTTCACCCCAACATTCACTCTTTTTTTCTGAAAACCCATACAAATCTTCACCTTAGCCTCCACAAGATAATGATCAGACATCCCTCCAGTTGCACTCTCAGCACATTAACATCCAAAAGTCTCTCTTTCGCACGCCTGTCAATTAACACGTAATCCAATAACGCTCTCTGGCCATCTCTCCTACTTACATAAGTATACTTATGTATATCTCGCTTTTTTAAACCAGGTATTCCCAATCATCAGTCCTTTTTCAGCACATAAATCTACAAGCTCTTCACCATTTCCATTTACAACACTAACACCCCATGCATACCAATTATTCCCTCAACTGCCACATTACTCACCTTTGCATTCAAATCACCCATCACTATATATATATATATTTTTTTTTTTTTTTGCTTTGTCGCTGTCTCCCGCGTTTGCGAGGTAGCGCAAGGAACAGACGAAAGAAATGGCCCAACCCACCCCCATACACATGTATATATATATATATTATTATTATTATTATTATATCATTATTATTATCATTATTATCATTATTATATTATTATCATTATTATCATTATTATCATTATTATTATCATTATTATTATCATTATTATCATTATTATTCTTAATACCTTCCACAGAGCATCTCTATCAACTCTATCATATGCCTTCTCCAGATCCATAAATGCTACATACAAATCCATTTGCTTTTCTAAGTATTTCTCACATACATTCCTTTCAAAGCAAAACACCTGATCCACACATCCTCTACCACTTCTGAAACCACACTGCTCTTCCCCAATCTGATGCTCTGTACATGCCTTCACCTCTCAATCAATACCCTCCCATATAATTTACCAGGAATACTCAACAAACTTATACCTCTGTAATTTGAGCACTCACTCTTATCCCCTTTGCCTTTGTACAATGGCACTATGCACGCATTCCGCCAATCCTCAGGCACCTCACCATGAGTCATACATACATTAAATAGCCTTACCAACCAGTCAACAATACAGTCACCCCTTTTTTAATAAATTCCACTGCAATACCATCCAAACCTGCTGCCTTGCCGGCTTTCATCTTCCGCAAAGCTTTCACTACCTCTTCTCTGTTTTCCAAATCATTTTCCCTAACCCTCTCACTTTGCACACCACCTCGACCAAAACACCCTATATCTGCCACTCTATCATCAAACACATTCAACAAACCTTCAAAATACTCACCCATCTCCTTCTCACATCACCACTACTTGTTATCACCTCCCCATTTGCGCCCTTCACTGAAGTTTCCATTTGCTCCCTTGTCTTACGCACTTTATTTACCTCCTTCCAGAACATCTTTTTATTCTCCCTAAAATTTAATGATACTCTCTCAACCCCAACTCTCATTTGCCCTTTTTTTCACCTCTTGCACCTTTCTCTTGACCTCCTGTCTCTTTCTTTTATACATCTCCCACTCAATTGCATTTTTTCCCTGCAAAAATCGTCCAAATGCCTCTCTCTTCTCTTTCACTAATACTCTTACTTCTTCATCCCACCACTCACTACCCTTTCTAATCAACCCACCTCCACTCTTCTCATGCCACAAGCATCTTTTGCGCAATCCATCACTGATTCCCTAAATACATGCCATTCCTCCCCCACTCCCCTTACTTCCTTTGTTCTCACCTTTTTCCATTCTGTACTCAGTCTCTCCTAGTACTTCCTCACACAGGTCTCCTTCTCAAGCTCACTTACTCTCACCACCCTCTTCACCCCAACATTCACTCTTTTTTTCTGAAAACCCATACAAATCTTCACCTTAGCCTCCACAAGATAATGATCAGACATCCCTCCAGTTGCACTCTCAGCACATTAACATCCAAAAGTCTCTCTTTCGCACGCCTGTCAATTAACACGTAATCCAATAACGCTCTCTGGCCATCTCTCCTACTTACATAAGTATACTTATGTATATCTCGCTTTTTTAAACCAGGTATTCCCAATCATCAGTCCTTTTTCAGCACATAAATCTACAAGCTCTTCACCATTTCCATTTACAACACTGAACAACCCCCTGTATACCAATTATTCCCTCAACTGCCACATTACTCACCTTTGCATTCAAATCACCCATCACTATATATATATATAATATATATAATATATAGATATATATATATATATTTATATATATATATTATATATATTATATATATATTTTATATATATATATATATTATATTATATATATCTATATATATATATATTATATTATTATCATTATTATCATTATTATTATCATTATTATCATTATTATTCTTAATACCTTCCACAGAGCATCTCTATCAACTCTATCATATGCCTTCTCCAGATCCATAAATGCTACATACAAATCCATTTGCTTTTCTAAGTATTTCTCACATACATTCCTTTCAAAGCAAAACACCTGATCCACACATCCTCTACCACTTCTGAAACCACACTGCTCTTCCCCAATCTGATGCTCTGTACATGCCTTCACCTCTCAATCAATACCCTCCCATATAATTTACCAGGAATACTCAACAAACTTATACCTCTGTAATTTGAGCACTCACTCTTATCCCCTTTGCCTTTGTACAATGGCACTATGCACGCATTCCGCCAATCCTCAGGCACCTCACCATGAGTCATACATACATTAAATAGCCTTACCAACCAGTCAACAATACAGTCACCCCTTTTTTAATAAATTTCACTGCAATACCATCCAAACCTGCTGCCTTGCCGGCTTTCATCTTCCGCAAAGCTTTTACTACCTCTTATCTGTTTACCAAATCATTTTCCCTAACCCTCTCACTTTGCACACCACCTCGACCAAAACACCCTATATCTGCCACTCTATCATCAAACACATTCAACAAACCTTCAAATACTCACCCATCTCCTTCTCACATCACCACTACTTGTTATCACCTCCCCATTTGCGCCCTTCACTGAAGTTTCCATTTGCTCCCTTGTCTTACGCACTTTATTTACCTCCTTCCAGAACATCTTTTTATTCTCCCTAAAATTTAATGATACTCTCTCAACCCCAACTCTCATTTGCCCTTTTTTTCACCTCTTGCACCTTTCTCTTGACCTCCTGTCTCTTTCTTTTATACATCTCCCACTCAATTGCATTTTTTCCCTGCAAAAATCGTCCAAATGCCTCTCTCTTCTCTTTCACTAATACTCTTACTTCTTCATCCCACCACTCACTACCCTTTCTAATCAACCCACCTCCACTCTTCTCATGCCACAAGCATCTTTTGCGCAATCCATCACTGATTCCCTAAATACATGCCATTCCTCCCCCACTCCCCTTACTTCCTTTGTTCTCACCTTTTTCCATTCTGTACTCAGTCTCTCCTAGTACTTCCTCACACAAGTCTCTTTCTAAGCTCACTTACTCTCACCACCACTATTATTATTATTATATATTATATATATATATTTTTTTTTTTTTTTCAAACTATTCGCCATTTCCCGCATTAGCGAGGTAACGTTAAGAACAGAGGACTGGGCCTTTGAGGGAATACCCTCACCTGGCCAATTCTCTGTTCCTTCTTTTGGAAAAAAAAAAAAAACCCGAGAGGGGAGGATTTCCAGCCCCCCGCTCCCTCCCCTTTTAGTCGCCTTCTACGACACGCAGGGAATACGTGGGAAGTATTCTTAATCCCCTATCCCCAGGGATAATATATATATATATTATATATATATATATATATTATATATTATATATATATATATATATAATTATATATATATATATATATATATATTAATATATATATATAATATATTATATTATATATATATATTATATATATTATATAATATATATTATATATATATTTTTATTTTTTTTTTTTTTTTTTTCAAACTATTCGCCATTTCCCGCGTTAGCGAGGTAGCGTTAAGAACAGAGGACTGGGCCTTTTTTTGGAATATCCTCACCTGGCCCCCTCTGTTCCTTCTTTTGGAAAATTAAAAAAAAAAAAAAAAAAATGAGAGGGGAGGATTTCCAGCCCCCCGCTCCCTCCCCTTTTAGTCGCCTTCTACGACACGCAGGGAATACGTGGGAAGTATTCTTAATCCCCTATCCCCAGGGATAATATATATATATACATATGTATATATATATATATATATATATATATATTTTTTTTTTTTTTTTTTTTATATACTTTGTCGCTGTCTCCCGTGTTTGCGAGGTAGCGCAAGGAAACAGACGAAAGAAATGGCCCAACCCCCCCATACACATGTATATACATACGTCCACACACGCAAATATACATACCTACACAGCTTTCCATGGTTTACCCCAGACGCTTCACATGCCTTGATTCAATCCACTGACAGCACGTCAACCCCGGTATACCACATCGCTCCAATTCACTCTATTCCTTGCCCTCCTTTCACCCTCCTGCATGTTCAGGCCCCGATCACACAAAATCTTTTTCACTCCATCTTTCCACCTCCAATTTGGTCTCCCTCTTCTCCTCGTTCCCTCCACCTCCGACACATATATCCTCTTGGTCAATCTTTCCTCACTCATTCTCTCCATGTGCCCAAACCACTTCACAACACCCTCTTCTGCTCTCTCAACCACGCTCTTTTTATTTGCACACATCTCTCTTACCCTTACGTTACTCACTCGATCAAACCACCTCACACCACACATTGTCCTCAAACATCTCATTTCCAGCACATCCATCCACCTGCGCACAACTCTATCCATAGCCCACGCCTCGCAACCATACAACATTGTTGGAACCGCTATTCCTTCAAACATACCCATTTTTGCTTTCCGAGATAATGTTCTCGACTTCCACACATTCTTCAAGGCCCCCAGAATTTTCGCCCCCTCCCCCACCCTATGATCCACTTCCGCTTCCATGGTTCCATCCGCTGACAGATCCACTCCCAGATATCTAAAACACTTCACTTCCTCCAGTTTTTCTCCATTCAAACTCACCTCCCAATTGACTTGACCCTCAACCCTACTGTACCTAATAACCTTGCTCTTATTCACATTTACTCTTAACTTTCTTCTTCCACACACTTTACCAAACTCAGTCACCAGCTTCTGCAGTTTCTCACATGAATCAGCCACCAGCGCTGTATCATCAGCGAACAACAACTGACTCACTTCCCAAGCTCTCTCATCCCCAACAGACTTCATACTTGCCCCTCTTTCCAAAACTCTTGCATTTACCTCCCTAACAACCCCATCCATAAACAAATTAAACAACCATGGAGACATCACACACCCCTGCCGCAAACCTACATTCACTGAGAACCAATCACTTTCCTCTCTTCCTACACGTACACATGCCTTACATCCTCGATAAAAACTTTTCACTGCTTCTAACAACTTTCCTCCCACACCATATATTCTTAATACCTTCCACAGAGCATCTCTATCAACTCTATCATATGCCTTCTCCAGATCCATAAATGCTACATACAAATCCATTTGCTTTTCTAAGTATTTCTCACATACATTCTTCAAAGCAAAGACCTGATCCACACATCCTCTACCACTTCTGAAACCACACTGCTCTTCCCCAATCTGATGCTCTGTACATGCCTTCACCCTCTCAATCAATACCCTCCCATATAATTTACCAGGAATACTCAACAAACTTATACCTCTGTAATTTGAGCATTCACTCTTATCCCCTTTGCCTTTATACAATGGCACTATGCACGCATTCCGCCAATCCTCAGGCACCTCACCATGAGTCATACATACATTAAATAGCCTTACCAACCAGTCAACAATACAGTCACCCCCTTTTTTAATAAATTCCACTGCAATACCATCCAAACCTGCTGCCTTGCCGGCTTTCATCTTCCGCAAAGCTTTCACTACCTCTTCTCTGTTTACCAAATCATTTTCCCTAACCCTCTCACTTTGCACACCACCTCGACCAAAACACCCTATATCTGCCACTCTATCATCAAACACATTCAACAAACCTTCAAAATACTCACTCCATCTCCTTCTCACATCACCACTACTTGTTATCACCTCCCCATTTGCGCCCTTCACTGAAGTTCCCATTTGCTCCCTTGTCTTACGCACTTTATTTACCTCCTTCCAGAACACCTTTTTATTCTCCCTAAAATTTAATGATACTCTCTCACCCCAACTCTCATTTGCCCTTTTTTTCACCTCTTGCACCTTTCTCTTGACCTCCTGTCTCTTTCTTTTATACATCTCCCACTCAATTGCATTTTTTCCCTGCAAAAATCGTCCAAATGCCTCTCTCTTCTCTTTCACTAATACTCTTACTTCTTCATCCCACCACTCACTACCCTTTCTA
>NC_092238.1:18270693-18280693 GCF_036320965.1 Panulirus ornatus
ATTATTATTATTATTATTATTATTATTATTATTATTATTATCATCATCATCATTATTATCATTGTTATTATCATTATTGTTATCATTATTATCATTATTATTATCATTATTATTATTATTATCATTATTATTATATTTTCATTTCTTATCATTATCATTGATATCATTCTGTGCCCTGTTAGCTCCTGGTGATTCGGAGTGTCACTATAAGGCTGGTTTGAATGCTGTTAGCGTCTGGTGTGTCGGGGTGTCACGGAGGACACGTATTTGTCCTGGTAGCACCTTGTGTGTTGGGGCGCCAGAGAGGCTAGGTATGTGCCCTGGAAGAACCTGATGTTGCGGATATCACGGAATGCAATGATGTTTCCCAAGAGCACTTGGTGCGTCGGGATGTTATAGAGGGCAGATGTGAGTCCTGGTAGCACCTGGGATGTCGGGGTAGCACGGAGGGCAAGGTTGTGTCCTGGTAGCACCTGGGGCGTCAGGATGTCAGGTGTGTCCTTTTAGCACCAGGGGTGTCGGGGTGTCATGGAGGGCAAAGGCGTGTCCTGGTAGCACCAGGGGTGTCTGGGTGTCACGGAGGGCAAAGGCGTGTCCTGGTAGCACCAGGGGTGTCTGGGTGTCACGGAGGGCAAGTGCTTGTCCTTATAGAACCTAGGGTGTCAGGTTGTACAGAGAGGTCAAGGGTGTCTCCTGGCAGCACCTAGGTTATCGGGGTGTCACGGAGGGCAAGGATGAGTCCTGGTAGCACCTGGGATGTCGGGGTTTCACGGAGGGCAAGGATGAGTCCTGGTAGCACCTAGGTTATCGGGGTGTCACGGAGGGCAAGGATGAGTCCTGGTAGCACCAGGGGTGTCGGGGTGTCACGGAGGGCAAGGATGAGTCCTGGTAGCACGTAGGATGTCGAGGTGTCACGGAGGGCAAGGTTGTGTCCTGGTAGCACCTGGGGTGTCGGAGTGTCACGGAGGGCAAGGATGTGTCCTGGTAGCAGCTGGGGTGTCGGGGTGTCACGGAGGGCAAGGTTGTGTCCTGGTAGCAGCTGGGGTGTCGAGGTGTCACGGAGGGCAAGGTTGTGTCCTGGTAGCAGCTGGGGTGTCGGGGTGTCACGGAGGGCAAGGTTGTGTCCTGGTAGCAGCTGGGGTGTCGAGGTGTCACACCACCTGCTCACCATCCACCATCAAGGAACACAACAAGGAAGAAGATTCCTCACTGAGGCAACGAGATTTTAATGTCAAACAGTGAAGGCAAGAGGCGACTTGCATGTTATTGCCACACAGGTTCTCACTTCCCGCTCACCACTTGTATGTTGTCGACCGTAACGGTTATTGTGGTAAGTAGTTGTCTTGCTTCCTGAGGACGGGGAGAGGGAAACGCCACAGATCCTGGAGTTGTGCACAACAACCTTACCATGTTGACTACCCTGCCCTGGTCCTGGTCCCAAGTGTCCCTGGTCCTAGGTCCCAGGTCTCTGGTCGCTCGTTCTAGTTCCCTGGTCCCTGGTCCCTGGTCCCTAGTCCCTGGTCCTCATACTTAACTACTTGGTCACTACCACCAACAGCTCTCCTCTTATTTATGATCGCTAAAACACATTAGTCCCGGAACATGACCTACAATACCCGTCCACGGCACTGGTGCTGGGATCTACAATACCCGTCCACGGTACTGGTGCTGGGAGCTGCAATACCCGTCCACGGCACTGGTGCTGGGATCTACAATACCCGTCCACGGTACTGGTGCTGGGAGCTGCAATACCCGTCCACGGCACTGGTGCTGGGATCTTCAATACCCGTCCACGGTACTGGTGCTGGGATCTACAATACCCGTCCACGGCACTGGTGCTGGGATCTACAATACCCGTCCACGGCACTGGTGCTGGGATCTACAATACCCGTCCACGGCACTGGTGCTGGGATCTACAATACCCGTCCACGGTACTGGTGCTGGGACCTACAATACCCGTCCACGGTACTGGTGCTGGGACCTACAATACCCGTCCACGGTACTGGTGCTGGGACCTACAATACCCGTCCACGGTACTGGTGCTGGGATCTACAATACCCGTCCACGGTACTGGTGCTGGGACCTACAATACCCGTCCACGGTACTGGTGCTGGGACCTACAATACCCGTCCACGGTACTGGTGCTGGGACCTACAATACCCGTCCACGGTACTGGTGCTGGGACCTACAATACCCGTCCACGGTACTGGTGCTGGGACCTACAATACCCGTCCACGGTACTGGTGCTGGGACCTACAATACCCGTCCACGGTACTGGTGCTGGGACCTACAATACCCGTCCACGGTACTGGTGCTGGGACCTACAATACCCGTCCACGGTACTGGTGCTGGGACCTACAATACCCGTCCACGGTACTGGTGCTGGGATCTACAATACCCGTCCACGGTACTGGTGCTGGGACCTACAATACCCGTCCACGGTACTGGTGCTGGGACCTACAATACCCGTCCACGGTACTGGTGCTGGGATCTACAATACCCGTCCACGGTACTGGTGCTGGGAGCTGCAATACCTATCCACTTTGCTGGTGCTGGGACCTGCAGTATCCCTACACTGTCTTGTGCTGGGACTTGCAGTATCCCTATACTGTGCTGGTGCTGGGACCTGCAGTATCCCTACACTGTGTTGTGCTGGGACTTGCAGCATCCAGCCAGTGTGATCATAGTCCTCTAAGGGTCAGGCTGGGGTGTGTAAATGTGTGTGGATGTAATCAAGATGAGAAGAGAGAAGATATAGGCAGTATGTTTGAGGAAAGAAACCTGATGTTCTGGCACTGAGTGAAAAGAAGCTCAAGGGTAAAGGGGAAGAATGGTTTGGAAATGTCTAGGAAGTAAAGTCAGGGATTGATGAGAGGTTGAGAGCTAAGGCAAGGGTAGCACTACTGTTTAGAGTTGTGGGATTTTTTGAAAGAGTATAAGGAAGTGAGCGCCACACTTATAGGTAAAAGTGAAAGAGTGTTGCGAAATATGGGTGATTATTGGTGCTTAAGCACCTGGGCATGAGAAGGGTAATGATAAGAGGAGAGTGTTTTTGGATCAGCTGAGTGAGTTTTGATTTTTCATGCAAGAGATTCAGGCATTAGATGGGTGATTAGATACAAGAACGAGTAATGTGGCACTTTAGTGTGAAATTGGAATGCATTAGGTAATCAGTAAGGTGAATGGGAATGGTGAGCAGCTTGTGGACTTGTATGATGACAAAGGACTAGTAACTGGTAATATCTGGGCTAAAAAGAGGGACATATGTATGTCTACGAAGCCTTTCAGAAAGATGGTAAAAGAACATTACTGAATTATATACAAATGACAGGCGTGCAGAAGAGATACTCTAGAACGTGAATGTATCGAGAGAGGCAGCTGGTGTGACGTGTGATGGTGAAGGAAAAGGTTAGTATCTGTAGAGGTTTCGGAAAAGAGGAAAATATATGAGTGAGACCAGCAAAATGTGAGAGTAAATGATTGAAGTAAAGGAAGTGGGACGATGAAGTAAAGATGTTCTTGATATGAAAAAGAGATATATAAGGAAGGTACTTACGAAGAAGGACTGCAAATGAATGGGAGATGTACAGGATAAAGCGGCAAGAGGTCAAGAGGAAGGTGCAGAGATTGGGAAAAACAAATGAGAGTTAAGGTGAACGAATATCGGTAAACCTTGCTAACAGTGTGAAAAAATGGGACCATCTGTGAAAGGCGCAAATAGGCAGCGATGGGTGACAAGGAAATACACTTGATATTTGAAAGGATTGTTGAATGTGTTTGACGATGAGGTGGCAGACGTTTTGTGTTTTGGAAGGGAAGACAGTCGTTGAAAGTGGTTTGGTAAAGAGGGAAGAGGTGGTGAAATCCTTGCTTTAGATGAAATGTGGCAAGGCGGCTAGACTGGATGGTGTTGCAGTTAGATTTCTTGAGAAAGGAGGAGACTGTGTTGTTGATTGGCCAGTTAGAATTTTCAGTGTTATATGGATCATGGTGAGGTGCCTGAAGATTGGCTTAAGTATTAGGTAATTTGTATAGGAGAGTGATGATTCAGAGGGTGGAGGTAGGGGGAGGAACAAAGTCTTTTCAGGGTGGTAAGGGATGTGTGGATCAGGTGTTTACTTTGAAGAATGCATGTGAGAAATACTTAGGGAAACAAAAGAATTTGTATGTGGCATATAAGGATTTGGAGAAAGCATACGATAAGTTGGATAGAATGCCGTGTGGTAGCTCTTACGGACATACGGTGTGGGAGGAAAGCTGCTATAAGCAGTGAGAAGTTTTTATCAAGAGTGTGAGTCGAGTATGCGACTTCGTGGAGAGGAGGTTGAGTGTCCCATCTGAAGGTAGGTCTGCGACAGGGGTGTGTGATGTCACCATGGCTGTCAAAATTGTTTATGGACGGGGTGGTTAGGGAGGAAAATGCAAGGGTCTTGGAGGGAAAAACAAGTATGCGGTCTCTTGAGGGTTAGGAAGCCTAGTGAATAAGTCAGTTGTTTGCCGATGAGAGAGCACTGGTGGCAGATTCGAGTGTGAAAGTGTGGAAGTTGGTTACAGAGTTTTGAACGGTATGTGAAAAAAGGAAGTTGAGAGTAAATGTCAATAAAAGCAAGGTTATTAGGTTCATCAGAGTTGTGTGTCAGGTAGATGGGATGTGAGTTTGAATAGAGAAAATTTCGAGGAAGTGAAATGTTTTACATATCTGGGAGTAGACATGGCAGCGAATGGAACCATGGAAGTGGAAGAATCATAGGCTGAATGATGGAGCAAATGTTCGGGAGCGATGAAGAATGTGTTGAAAGAGAGAACGTTATCTCACAGCAAAAATGGGTGTTTCAAGAAATAGTAGTTCCAATGATATTGTTTGGTTGCGAGGCATGGGCTATAGATAGGGTTGTATTCCTATGAGTCCACGGGGAAATGAAACGCGATAAGTCCCCAAGTGCACATCCGTGTAATGACCACATCATACAAAAAAGAAACATCACGATCAACTGATATACAACAATAAGACGTAGCTGGGACGACATTTGGTAAAGAGTGACTACTCGAATGGAGGTCAGGTGCGTTCAAGTCGGGCAAGATGCGTATCACAAATCTATCATGTGGACAAGAATGGGAATCGTTTACAAAATCTTATCAACAATAAAGCTACCCAATTTGTATAGACCTTCACTAAAATTAATGTTACAATTCCTTGCGTGTGTATATATATATATATATGTATATATATATATATATATATATATATATATATATATATATATATATATATATATATATATATATTTCTTTTTTTTGGTTTCTCGCTGTCTCCCACGTTTGCGAGGTAGCGCAAGGAAACAGACGAAAGAAATGGCCCAACGCCCCCCCATACACATGTATATACATACGTCCACACACGCAAATATACATACCTACACAGCTTTCCATGGTTTACCCCAGACGCTTCACATGCCTTGATTCAATCCACTGACAGCACGTCAACCCCGGTATACCACATCGATCCAATTCACTCTATTCCTTGCCCTCCTTTCACCCTCCTGCATGTTCAGGCCCCGATCACACAAAATCTTTTTCACTCCATCTTTCCACCTCCAATTTGGTCTCCCACTTCTCCTCGTTCCCTCCACCTCCGACACATATATCCTCTTTGTCAATCTTTCCTCACTCATTCTCTCCATGTGCCCAAACCATTTCAAAACACCCTCTTCTGCTCTCTCAATCACGCTCTTTTTATTTCCACACATCTCTCTTACCCTTACGTTACTTACTCGATCAAACCACCTCACACCACACATTGTCCTCAAACATCTCATTTCCAGCACATCCATCCTCCTGCGCACAACTCTATCCATAGCCCACGCCTCGCAACCATACAACATTGTTGGAACCACTATTCCTTCAAACATACCCATTTTTGATTTCCGAGATAATGTTCTCGACTTCCACACATTCTTCAAGGCTCCCAGGATTTTCGCCCCCTCCCCCACCCTATGATCCACTTCCGCTTCCATGGTTCCATCCGCCGCCAGATCCACTCCCAGATATCTAAAACACTTTACGTCCTCCAGTTTTGCTCCATTCAAACTTACCTCCCAATTGACTTGACCCTCAAACCTACTGTACCTAATAACCTTGCTCTTATTCACATTTATTCTTAACTTTCTTCTTTCACACTCTTTACCAAACTCAATCACCAGCTTCGGCAGTTTCTCACATGAATCAGCCACCAGCGCTGTATAATCAGCGAACAACAACTGACTCACTTCCCAAGCGCTCTCATCCCCAACAGACTTCATACTTGCCCCTCTTTCCAAAACTCTTGCATTTACCTCCCTAACAACCCCATCCATAAACAAATTAAACAACCATGGAGACATCACACACCCCTGCCGCAAACCTACATTCACTGAGAACCAATCACTTTCCTCTCTTCCTACACGTACACATGCCTTACATCCTCGATAAAAACTTTTCACTGCTTCTAACAACTTGCCTCCCACACCATATATTCGTAATACCTTCCACAGAGCATGTCTATCAACTCTATCATATGCCTTCTCCAGATCCATAAATGCTACATACAAATCCATTTGCTTTTCTAAGTATTTCTCACATACATTCTTCAAAGCAAACACACAAAGCAAACACACATCCTCTACCACTTCTGAAACCACACTGCTCTTCCCCAATCTGATGCTCTGTACATGCCTTCACCCTCTCAATCAATACCCTCCCATATAATTTACCAGGAATACTCAACAAACTTATACCTCTGTAATTTGAGCACTCACTCTTATCCCCTTTGCCTTTGTACAATGGCACTATGCACGCATTCCGCCAATCCTCAGGCACCTCACCATGAGTCATACATACATTAAATAACCTTACCAACCAATCAAAAATACAGTCACCCCCTTTTTTAATAAATTCCGCTGCAATACCATCCAAACCAGCTGCCTTGCCGGCTTTCATCTTCCGCAAAGCTTTTACTACCTCTTATCTGTTTACCAAATCATTTTCCCTAACACTCTCACTTTGCACACCACCTCGACCAAAACACCCTATATCCGCCACTCTATCATCAAACACATTCAACAAACCTTCAAAATACTCTCTCCATCTTCTCACATCACCACTACTTGTTATCACCTCCCCATTTGCGCCCTTCACTGAAGTTCCCATCTGTTCCCTTGTCTTACGCACTTTATTTACCTCCTTCCAGAACATCTTTTTATTCTCCCTAAAATTTAATGATACTCTCTCACCCCAACTCTCATTTGCCCTCTTTTTCACCTCTTGCACCTTTCTCTTGACCTCCTGTCTCTTTCTTTTATACATCTCCCACTCAATTGCATTTTTTCCCTGCAAAAATCGTCCAAATGCCTCTCTCTTCTCTTTCACTAATAATCTTGCTTCTTCATCCCACCACTCACTACCCTTTCTAATCAACCCACCTCCCACTCTTCTCATGCCACAAGCATCTTTTGCGCAATCCATCACTGATTCCCTAAATACATCCCATTCCTCCCCCACTCCCCTTACTTCCATTGTTCTCACCTTTTTCCATTCTGTACTCAGTCTCTCCTGGTACTTCCTCACACAGGTCTCCTTTCCAAGCTCACTTACTCTCACCACCCTCTTCCCCCCAACATTCACTCTTCTTTTCTGAAAACCCATACAAATCTTCACCTTAACCTCCACAAGATAATGATCAGACATCCCTCCAGTTGCCCCTCTCAGCACATTAACATCTAAAAGTCTCTCTTTCGCGCGCCTGTCAATTAACACGCAATCCAATAACGTTCTCTGGCCATCTCTCCTACTTACATACGTATAATTATGTATATCTCGCTTTTTAAACCAGGTATTCCCAATCACCAGTCCTTTTTCAGCACATAAATCTACAAGCTCTTCACCATTTCCATTTACAACACTGAACACCCCATGTATACCAATTATTCCCTCAACTGCCATATTACTCACCTTTGCATTCAAATCACCCATCACTATAACCCGGTCTCGTGCATCAAAACCACTAACACACTCATTCAGCTGTTCCCAAAACACTTGCCTCTCATGATCTTTCTTCTCATGCCCAGGTGCATATGCACCAATAATCACCCATCTCTCTCCATCAGCTTTCAGTTTTACCCATATTGATCGAGAATTTACTTTCTTACATTCTATCACATACTCCCATAACTCCTGTTTCAGGAGTAGTGCTACTCCTTCCCTTGCTCTTGTCCTCTCACTAACCCCTGACTTTACTCCTAAGACATTCTCAAACCACTCTTCCCCTTTACCCTTGAGCTTCGTTTCACTCAGAGCCAAAACATCCAGGTTCCTTTCCTCAAACATACTACCTATCTCTCCTTTTTTCACATCTTGGTTAAATCCACACACATTTAGACACCCCAGTCTGAGCCTTCGAGGAAGATGAGCACTCCCCGCGTGACTCCTTCTTCTGTTTCCCATTTTAGAAAGTCAAAAAAATACAAGGAGGGGAGGATTTCTGGCCCCCCGCTCCCGTCCCCTCTAGTCGCCTTCTAAGACACGCGAGGAATGCGTGGGAAGTATTCTTTCACCCCTATCCCCAGGGATAATACATATATATATACATATATATACACATACACATACATACACACACATATATATATATATATATATATATATATATATATATATATATATATATATATATATATATATATATATATATATATATATATATATATATATATATATGAAAGCCGGCAAGGCAGCAGGTGTGGATGGTATTGCAGTGGAATTTATTAAAAAAGGGGGTGACTGTATTGTTGACTGGTTGGTAAGGTTATTTAATGTATGTATGACTCATGGTGAGGTGCCTGAGGATTGGCGGAATGCGTGCATAGTGCCATTGTACAAAGGCAAAGGGGATAAGAGTGAGTGCTCAAATTACAGAGGTATAAGTTTGTTGAGTATTCCTGGTAAATTATATGGGAGGGTATTGATTGAGAGGGTGAAGGCATGTACAGAGCATCAGACTGGGGAAGAGCAGTGTGGTTTCAGAAGTGGTAGAGGATGTGTGGATCAGGTGTTTGCTTTGAAGAATGTTTGTGAGAAATACTTTGAAAAACAAATGGATTTGTATGTAGCATTTATGGATCTGGAGAAGGCATATGATAGAGTTGATAGAGATGCTCTGTGGAAGGTATTAAGAATATATGGTGTGGGAGGCAAGTTGTTAGAAGCAGTGAAAAGTTTTTATCGAGGATGTAAGGCATGTGTACGTGTAGGAAGAGAGGAAAGTGATTGGTTCTCAGTGAATGTAGGTTTGCGGCAGGGGTGTGTGATGTCTCCATGGTTGTTTAATTTGTTTATGGATGGGGTTGTTAGGGAGGTAAATGCAAGAGTCCTGGAAAGAGGGGCAAGTATGAAGTCTGTTGGGGATGAGAGAGCTTGGGAAGTGAGTCAGTTGTTGTTCGCTGATGATACAGCGCTGGTGGCTGATTCATGTGAGAAACTGCAGAAGCTGGTGACTGAGTTTGGTAAAGTGTGTGGAAGAAGAAAGTTAAGAGTAAATGTGAATAAGAGCAAGGTTATTAGGTACAGTAGGGTTGAGGGTCAAGTCAATTGGGAGGTGAGTTTGAATGGAGAAAAACTGGAGGAAGTGAAGTGTTTTAGATATCTGGGAGTGGATCTGTCAGCGGATGGAACCATGGAAGCGGAAGTGGATCATAGGGTGGGGGAGGGGGCGAAAATTTTGGGAGCCTTGAAAAATGTGTGGAAGTCGAGAACATTATCTCGGAAAGCAAAAATGGGTATGTTTGAGGAATAGTGGTTCCAACAATGTTGTATGGTTGCGAGGCGTGGGCTATGGATAGAGATGTGCGCAGGAGGATGGATGTGCTGGAAATGAGATGTTTGAGGACAATGTGTGGTGTGAGGTGGTTTGATCGAGTAAGTAACGTAAGGGTAAGAGAGATGTGTGGAAATAAAAAGAGCGTGGTTG